>NC_069502.1:2972436-3097186 GCF_027579735.1 Bombina bombina | reverse complement strand
AGTACCACCACTCATATCTGTTGTAACAGTAGTGTAAAATTTTAAAAAAAACTTTTTGACTGTAAAACATCAGTCTGCTAGTGTAATCTAATTGCAGTTGCCTGCCTGCCAGCGTGTGTGCCAGGCTCACTTGCCAACTAATGCCACCACTCATATCTGTTGTAACAGTAGTGTAAATTTAAAAAAAAAAATTTGACTGTGAAACATCAGTCTGCTAGTGTAATCTAATAGCAGTTGCCTGCCTGCCAGCGTGTGTGCCAGGCCCACTTGCTAAGTGCCACCACTCATATCTTTTGTAACAGTAGTGTAAATGTTTTTAAAAAAAACTTTTTTGACTGTGAAACATTAGTCTGCTAGTGTAATCTAATTGCAGTTGCCTGCCTGCCAGCGTGTGTGCCAGGCCCACTTGCTAAGTGCCACCACTCATATCTCTTGTAACAGTAGTGTAAATATTTTTTTTTTTAAAAAAAATTTGACTGTGAAACATCAGTCTGCTAGTGTAATCTAATGGCAGTTGGCTGCCTGCCATTGTGTGTGTGCCAGGCCCACATGCTAAGTGCCACCACTCATATCTGTTGTAACAGTAGTGTAAAATTTTAAAAAAAACTTTTTTGACTGTGAAACATCAGTCTGCTAGTGTAATCTAATTGCAGTTGCCTGCCTGCCAGCGTGTGTGCCACGCCCACTTGCCAACTAGTGCCACCACTCATATCTGTTGTAACAGTAGTGTAAATTTAAAAAAAAAAAAAAAATTGACTGTGAAACATCAGTCTGCTAGTGTAATCTAATTGCAGTTGCCTGCCTGCCAGCGTGTGTGCCAGGCCCACTTGCTAAGTGCCACCACTCATATCTGTTGTAACAGTAGTGTAATTTTTTTTTTTTAAAACTTTTTTGACTGTGAAACATCAGTCTGCTAGTGTAATCTAATTGTAGTTGCCTGCCTGCCAGCGCGTGTGCCAGGCCCACTTGCTAAGTGCCACCACTCATATCTGCTGTATCAGTAGTGTAAAATTTAAAAAATAAAAATAAAATTTTGACTGTGAAACATCAGTCTGCTAGAGTAATCTAATTGCAGTTGCCTGCCTGCCAGCATGTGTGCCAGGCCCACTTGCCAACTAGTGCCACCACTCATATCTGTTGTAACAGTAGTGTAAATTAAAAAAAAAAAAAAATTGACTGTGAAACATCAGTCTGCTTGTGTAATCTAATTGCAGTTGCCTGCCTGCCAGCGTGTGTGCCAGGCCCACTTGCCAACTAGTGCCACCACTCATATCTGTTGTAACAGTAGTGTAAATATTTAAAAAAAAAACTTTTTTGACTGTGAAACATCAGTCTGCTTGTGTAATCTAATTGCAGTTGCCTGCCTGCCAGCGTTTGTGCCAGGCCCACTTGCCAACTAGTACCACCACTCATATCTGTTGTAACAGTAGTGTAAAATTTTAAAAAAAACTTTTTGACTGTGAAACATCAGTCTGCTAGTGTAATCTAATTGCAGTTGCCTGCCTGCCAGCGTGTGTGCCAGGCTCACTTGCCAACTAATGCCACCACTCATATCTGTTGTAACAGTAGTGTAAATTTAAAAAAAAAAAAAAAAAATTACTGTGAAACATCAGTCTGCTAGTGTAATCTAATTGCAGTTGCCTGCCAGCGTGTGTGCCAGACCCACTTGCTAAGTGCCACCACTCATATCTGTTGTAACAGTAGTGTAAATATTTAAAAAAAAAAAATTTTGACTGTGAAACATCAGTCTGCTAGTGTAATCTAATTGCAGGTGCCTGCCTGCCAGCATGTGTGCCAGGCTCTCTTGCTAAGTGCCACCACTCATATCTGTTGTAACAGTAGTGTAAAATTTTAAAAAAAAAAAAAATTTGACTGTGAAACATCAGTCTGCTAGTGTAATTCTAATTGCATTTGCTTGCCTGCCAACGTGTGTGCCCGGCCCACTTGCCCAGTGCCACCACTCATATCTGGTGTAACAGTAGTGTAAATAATTAAAAAAAAACAACTTTTTTGACTGTGAAACATCAGTCTGCTAGTGTAATCTAATTGCAGTTGCCTGCCTGCCAGCGTGTGTGCCAGGCTCACAGCATATACTGTGCCCACTTGCCCAGTGCCACCACTCATATCTTGTTTAATAGTAGTGTAAGTGTACATTAACCCCTTAATGACAACTGACGTACCAGGTACGTCATGCATTAACAACCAGTTAATGACAATAGACGTACCTGGTACGTCAGTTGTCTAACAGAGTGCTGAAAGCGATCGCAATCGCTTCCAGCAGCTCTCAGGGTATTGCAGTGATGCCTCCATATGGAGACATCCTGCAATACCTTTTTAGAAGACTCCGATGCAGAGAGAGCCACTCTGTGGCCCTCTCTGCACCGGTAGCGATGGTGCCGTTCGTTGGTGGGTGGGAGCATAACAGGGAGGCGGGTGGGCGGCCCATCGCTACCCGGCATCCGGTTCCTGTAAGTGCAATGTGCACGCCGGGTGCCGGGAGCATGCGGGGGCGTGCGTGCGTGGGGGCGCGCGGGGGCGCGCGTGCGTGGGGGCGCGCGGGGGCGCGTGCACGCGCGCGCGATTAGCTGGCCACTGACACCAATGAGGAGGGAAGAGGGGGGAAAAAAGATTTAAAAAAAATAAATATATAAGGATCTGGGAGGGGGAGGGGGTTGGGGTATTGTGGGGGGCTGCTACACTACAGAAAACATTAATAATGGCAAAAAGAGAAAAAAATACTTTTGTTTTTGGGGCAAATTGGGTACTGGCAGACAGCTGCCAGTACCCAAGATGGCGGCAATTAGGTAGGGGAGAGGGTTAGAGAGCTGGGGGGGGATCATGGACGTTGGGGCTAAGGCAGGGGTCCATCACAGCTAAAACATTTTATTTTTTTTTATTAAAAAAAAGAAAAACTCCTTTTATTTTGTACTGGCAGACTTTCTACTTAAGATGGCGGGGACAATTGTGGGGTGGGGGAGGGAAGAGAGCTGTTTGGGAGGTATCAGGGGGTGGGATGTGTCAGGTGGGAGGCTGATCTCTACCCTAAAGCTAAAATTAACCCTGCAAGCTCCCTACAACCTACCTAATTAACCCCTTCACTGCTGGGCATAATTTACGTGTGGTGCGCAGCAGCATTTAGCGGCCTTCTAATTACCAAAAAGCAATGCCAAAGCCATATATGTCTGCTATTTCTGAACAAAGGGGATCCCAAAAAAGCTTTTACAACAATTTGTGCCATAATAGCACAAGCTGTTTGTAAATACTTTCAGTGAGAAACCTAAAATTGTGAAAAATGAATTTTTTTTTAATTGTTTGCTCGCATTTGGCGGTGAAATAGTGGCATAAAATATATCAAAATGGGCCTAGATCAATACTTGGGGTTGTCTACTACACTACCCTAAAGCTAAAATTAACCATGCAAGCTCCCTACAACCTACCTAATTAACCCCTTCACTGCTGGGCATAATTTACGTGTGGTGCGCAGCAGCATTTAGCGGCCTTCTAATTACCAAAAAGCAACCCCAAAGCCATATAAGTCTGTTATTTCTGTTCAAAGGGGATCCCAAAGAAGCATTTACAACCATGTGTGCCTTAATTGCAGAAGCTGTTTGTAAATAATTTCAGTGGGAAACCTAAAGTTTGTGACAAAATTTGTGAAAAAGTGAACTTTTTTTTTTATTTGATGACATTTGGCGGTGAAATGGTGGCATGAAATATACCAAAATGGACCTAGATCAATACTTTGGGTTGTCTTCTAAAAAAAAATATATACATGTCAAGAGATATTCAGGTTTTCCTGACAGATATCAGGGTTCCAATGTAACTAGCGCTAATTTTGAAAAAAAGGGGTTTGGAAATAGCAAAGTGCTACTTGTATTTATGGCCCTATAACTTGCAAAAAAAGTAAAGAACATGTAAACATTGGGTATTTCTAAACTCAGGACAAAATTTAGAAACTATTTAGCATAGGTGTTTTTTGGTGATTGTAGATGTGTAACAGATTTTGGGGGTCAAAGTTAGAAAAAGTGTGTTTTTTTCAATTTTTTCCACATATTTTATATTTTTTTTATAGGAAATTATAAGATATGATGAAAATAAGGGTATCTTTAGAAAGTCCATTTAATGGCGAGAAAAACGGTATATAATATGTGTGGGTACAGTAAATTTGTAAGAGGAAAATTACAGCTAAACACAAACACAGCAGAAATGTAAAAATAGCCTTTGTCATTAAGGGTAAGAAAATTGAAAAATGGTCTGGTCATTAAGGGGTTAAAAAAAATAAAAACTTTTTGGACTGTGAAACATCAGTCTGCTTTTTTGTGTCAGGCTCACAGTGTATACTGTGCCCACTTGCCCAGTGCCACCACTCATATATTGTTTAATAGTAGTGTAAGTGTACATTTAAAAAAAAATGACAGGCAGAGGCTGGCCACCCCGCAGGTGCCGTAGTGGTCGTGGTGATGTGCTTCCCTTTGGCAATAGAATAATGCCCAGTGTTCAGAGGCCACGTCCCATGAACTCGAAAAGTTCTGAGGAGGACATAGTTGACTTTTTAACACAGGACACCCAATCTTCTATAGCTTCCACTCGTTGTCACCTATCTGGTACCCGTGGTGTTGTACGTGGCTGGGGGGAAGAAGATACCTTCAGTGACATCACTGAGGACGAGGAACGGGACATGACTAGATCTGCATCCAACCTTGTGCAAATGGGGTCTTTCATGCTGTCGTGCCTGTTGAAGGACCCTCGTATAAAAAAGTTGAAGGAGAACAACCTGTACTGGGTGTCCACGCTACTAGACCCCCGGTATAAGCATAAAGTGCCAGAAATGTTACCAAATTACAACAAGTCGGAAAGGATGCAGCATTTCCAAAATAAATTAAAAAGTATGCTTTACACAGCGTATAAGGGTGATGTCACAGCACAACGTGAATCTAACAGGGGAAGAAGTGAAAGTAATCCTCCGACTCCCACGACCACGCCGGCAAGGACAGGACACTTTACAGACGTGTTGTTGATGGAGGACATGTGCAGCTTTTTAACTCCTATGCAACGCCACAGCCCTTCGGGGTCCACCCTCAGAGAACGACTCGACCGACAGGTAGCAGACTACCTCGCCTTAACTGCAGATCACGACACTCTGAGGAGCGATGAACCCCTTGACTATTGGGTGTGCAGGCTTGACCTTTGGCCTGAGCTATCCCAATTTGCGATAGAACTTCTGGCCTGCCCTGCTTCAAGTGTCCTGTCAGAAAGAACCTTCAGTGCAGCAGGAGGTATTGTCATTTTTCTGGCCTCTGGTGCTGCACTGTGGCTTCAAAAACAAAACAAAAATAAAGGCACTTAACAGGATTAAACTGATAGGAATAGTACTACTTAACACACCACTCCTATCTGGTGGCACATTAGATTGCACGCGCAGTGCCCCAAATTTGAAGTCGGAGGACCGACCAAGCATCTTTTTCCATCTCCCGGTTCCTAAAATCCATGCCATATACACATCCCCGGATAGGGGACACCGCAGTGGAAGGTACCCGGCCGAAATGTCTTTGCACAAAAGGCAATCCCCAACCTGTACTCGATTGTGCAAAAAATAGTAACCTTACCATGGGTCCCAGGCCGCACGTCTTGTAATTCTCTGTCTGTGAAATTATATATCTATCAAATCTATCTATTTATCTATCAAATCTATCTAACTATCTATCGTATCTATCAAATGTATATTGCATCTATTGATCTATGTAATCTATGTATCTATCTATCAAATCTATCTATCTCATGGCCGGACGGTTTTGTGACAGCCACTTTTGTTTCAGCCAAATGTCCGTTGGCCAAATGTCCATCGGCTAAAAGTCCGGCCACGATTGCATGCACAGTGCCCCAAATTTGAAGTAGAAGGACCGACCAAGCATCTTTTTCCATCTCCCGGTTCCTAAAATCCATGCAATATACACGTCCCCTGGCTCCGCAACTGCCTCTGGGAACCTTACCATGGGTCCCAGCCGCACGTCTTGTAATTCTCTGTTTGGGAAATTATATATCTATCAAATCTATCTATTTATGTATCAAATCTATCTAACTATCAATCGTATCTATCAAATGTATATTGCATCTATTGATCTATGTAATTCGTATCTATCAAATGTATATTGCATCTATTGATCTATATAATTTGTATCTATCAAATGTATATTGCATCTATTGATCTATGTAATCTATGTATCTATCTATCAAATCTATCTATCTCGTGGCCGGACTGTTTTGTGACAGCCACTTGTGTTTCGGCCAAATTTGAAGTAGGAGGACCGACCAAGCATCTTTTTCCATCTCCCGGTTCCTAAAATCCATGCCATATACACTTTCCCTGATAGGGGGAGTAACAGGTATTAAACTGATCAGAATAGTACTACTTAAAACACCACTCATATCTGGTGGCACAATAGATTGCACGCGCAGTGCCCCAAATTTGAAGCAGGAGAACCGACCAAGCATCTTTTTTCCATCTCCCGGTTCCTAAAATCCATGCCATATACACGTCACCTGGCGCCGCAACTGCCTCTGGGAACCTTACTATGGGTCCCAGACCGCACGTCTTGTAATTTTCTGTCTGGAAAATTATATATCTATCAAATCTATCTAGTTATCTATCAAATCTATCTAACTATCAATCGTATCTATCAAATGTATATTGCATCTATTGATCTATGTAATTTGTATCTATCAAATGTATATTGCATCTATTGATCTATGTAATTCGTATCTATCAAATGTATATTGCATCTATTGATCTATGTAATCTATGTATCTATGTATCTATCTATCTATCTATCTATCTATCAAATCTATCTATCTCGTGGCCGGACTGTTTTGTGACAGCCACTTGTGTTTCAGCCAAATTTGAAGTAGGAGGACCGACCAAGCATCTTTTTCCATCTCCCGGTTCCTAAAATCCATGCCATATACACCTCCCCCGATAGGGGGAGTAACAGGTATTAAACTGATCAGAATAGTACTACTTAACACACCACTCATATCTGGTGGCACAATAGATTGCACGCGCAGTGCCCCAAATTTGAAGCAGGAGGACCGACCAAGCATCTTTTTCCATCTCCCGGTTCCTAAAATCCATGCCATATACACGTCCCCTGGCGCCGCAACTGCCTCTGGGAACCTTACCATGGGTCCCAGCCCGCACGTCTTGTAATTCTCTGTCTGGGAAATTATATATCTATCAAATATATCTATTTATCTATCAAATCTACCTAACTATCAATCGTATCTATCAAATGTATATTGCATCTATTGATCTATGTAATTCGTATCTATCAAATGTATATTGCATCTATTGATCTATGTAATTTGTATCTATTAAATGTATATTGCATCTATTGATCTATGTAATCTATGTATCTATGTATCAAATCTATCTATCTCGTGGCCGAACTGTTTTGTTACAGCCACTTGTGTTTTGGCCAAATTTGAAGTAGGAGGACCGACCAAGCATCTTTTTCCATCTCCCGGTTCCTAAAATCCATGCCATATACACCTCCCCTGATAGGGGGAGTAACAGGTATTAAACTGATCAGAATAGTACTACTTAACACACCACTCATATCTGGTGGCACAATAGATTGCATGCGCAGTGCCCCAAATTTGAAGCAGGAGGACCAACCAAGCATCTTTTTCCATCTCCCGGTTCCTAAAATCCATGCCATATACACGTCCCCTGGTGCCGCAACTGCCTCTGGGAACCTTACCATGGGTCTCAGACCGCACGTCTTGTAATTCTGTGTCTGGGAAATTATATATCTAGCAAATCTATCTATTTATCTTTCAAATCTATCTATCTATCTATCTATCTATCTATCTATCTATCTATCGTATCTATCAAATGTATATTGCATCTATTGATCTATGTAATCTATGTATCTATCTATCAAATCTATCTATCTCGTGGCCGGACTGTTTTGTGACAGCCACTTGTGTTTTGGTCAAATGTCCGTCGGACAAATGGCCATCGGCTAAAAGTCCGGCCACGATTGCACGCGCATATCTGGTGGCACAATAGATTGCATGCGCAGTGCCCCAAATTTGAAGCAGGAGGACCGACCAAGCATCTTTTTCCATCTCCCGGTTCCTAAAATCCATGCCATATACACGTCCCCTGGCGCCGCAACTGCCTCTGGGAACCTTACCATGGGTGTCAGACCGCACGTCTTGTAATTCTCTGTCTGGGAAATTATATATCTATCAAATCTATCTATTTATCTATCAAATCTATCTATCGTATCTATCAAATGTATATTGCATCTATTGATCTATCTATCTAATCTATGTATCTATGTATCTCTCAAATCTATCTATCTCGTGGTTTTGCAAATGGACTGTTTGCGGTTGTTTGCGGTGCGTTAAACGGGGAGTTTGGTCTGTCACTGTGAAGCGGGCGTAACCCTTACACTACCTGATCGATACAACATCATACCTGATGTTTTAAAGCACGTTATTCCAAACAATTTAGGAATGTTAGGTGATTTTGCCATGGATCCCCCTCCGGCATGCCACAGTCCAGGTGTTAGTCCCCTTGAAACAACTTTTCCAACACTATTGTGGCCTATTGAAGTCAATAGCGGTTCGCCCGGTTCGCCCGTTCGCGAACAGTTGCAGAAGTTTGAGTCCGCCGTTCGTGAACGGAAAATTTTAAGTTTGCGACATCACTACTGGTGAGCTGTTGTTCATTCCTGGTAGAGCACTTCTCTCTTCGTATGCAAATTAATATTACCCTGGGGAGGTCTTCCTTTTTGGTGATGGGGGAAACCAGATGTGGACTCCTTGCCCAGCGTGCTTAGAGAAATGTGGCTGCACCCCACTGACGAGGCCCATAGGAGTCCAAAACAATTGTCTGGGGTTGTCATGTTCCTTGTTCAGAGGTGAATTGTCTGGTATTTCGGGGCTGGACTGACCTTACTTAGCGGGATCAGACTGATATACTTCAGGAAAGTTTTCCTCTGTGAAAAGCACACTGGTCTAAAAGAGGCTGCTCCTGGGTGGTAAATCGCCATAGCTGATGAGCTATTGTTCATTCCTGGTAGAGCGCTTCTCTCTTGTATGTAAAAAAAACAAACTAACATTACAAAAAAATAATAATAAATAACCCACCTCAAAATAAAAAATAATCTAACAATAAACTACCTATAGTCCTAAAAGGGCCTTTTTTAGGGCCCTTTTGCCCAGAAAAACAAAACAAAGTACCCCCTAACATTACAACCCCCAAAAATAAAAAACCTAACAAAAAAAAACTAATCTACCCATTGCTCGAAAAAGGCATTTTCATGGGCATTGCCCCTAAAAGGGCCATCAGCTGTTTTTAAGCCCATAAAAATAAAAAGCCCTAATCTTAAAAAAAACAACCCAACCCCCCCCAAAAAAAACTAACACTAACCCCAAAAATGGGAATTCACCATTTTCCTCCAGCTCTGGAACATCTTCCTTCTTCATCCCGGTGGCATGGAGCGCAAGAGGTGCGGTCATTCAACACGGAAGTCCTCTTCATGCGATTGCCCGCCGCACACTAAAGATTGAATGCAAGGTACCCCTTTTATATTGGGGTACCCTTGCATTGCTATTGACTGAAAAATTCAGATCAGCCAATAGGATAGGAGCTGCTTAAATCCTATTGGCTGATCTGATCAATATAAAATGAATACCTTGCATTCAATCTTCAGTGTGCTTTGGACGATTGCATGAAGAGGACCCCCATGTCAGATGACCGCACCACCTCTACTCCACACCGCCTCCACTCGGCGCCACCTCCGCTCCACACCACCTCTTTTCATGTCCGTGCCACTGGGATGAAGATGGAAGATGGTCCTGCGCTGGAGAAAGATGGAGCTGCCTGGATGAAGACAATTCATCTCCAGGAAGAAGATGGATTGCCGGACTTCAGCAATGGTGTGTACTGATTTTGGGGTTAGTCTTAGGAGTTTTTATTGATTTTGTGGTGGTTTGTCTTTCTTCAAGATTAGGGGGCATATTTACTAAGCAGCGTATGCTGTTGTTTCCGCATAACCTTGCAGGCTCCCCAGAAATGTAAGTTAAGAAGCAGCGGTCTTAAGACCTCTGCTCCTTAACTCGCCCAACACCTCTGTGGTGGCGGACTAAAATCAGATACGATCGGGATTATTGAAACCAATGATAAATGCTGACAGCGTATGATGTTGGCATTTACTGATGTCAGGCAGACATGATACGCTACAGCGGATCATGTCCGTCCGACATATAATAAATCTGCCCTTAGGCCTTTTTTAATTTTTATGGGTTTAAATGCCCATTTCAGGGCAATGGGTAGATTAGGGTTCTTTTTAGTTAGGTTTTTTATTTTGGTAATGTTAGGTTTTTTATTCCCTTAATGTTAGTTGTTTTTTATTTTAAGCTTAGATTTTTGTTTTTTTAACAGGTAAGTTTCTATTGATATTAAGGTAGTTAGTATATTGTAACTAGTGATGTCGCAAACCGAAAATTTTCCGTTCGCGAACGGCGAATGTGGACGTCCGCAACTGTTCGCGAACGGGCGAACCGGGCGAACCGCCATTGACTTCAATAGGCAGGCACATTTTAAAACCCACAGTGACTCTTTCTGGCCACAATAGTGATGGAAAAGTTGTTTCAAGGGGACTAACACCTGGACTGTGGCATGCCGGAGGGGGATCCATGGCAAAATTCCCAAGTAAAATTACATAGTTGATGCAGAGTCAGGTTTTAATCCATAAAGGGCATAAATCACCTAACATTCCTAAATTGTTTGGAATAACGTGCTTTAAAACATCAGGTATGATGTTGTATCGATCAGGTAGTGTAAGGGTTACGCCCACTTCACAGTGACAGACCAAACTCCCCGTTTAACGCACCGCAAAAAACCGCAAACAGTCCATTTGCACAACCACGAAATAGATAGATTTGATAGATACATAGATTAGATAGATAGATCAATAGATGCAATATACATTTGATAGATACGATAGATAGATAGATAGATATATAATTTCCCAGACAGAGAATTACAAGACCTGTGGTCTGAGACCCATGGTAAGGTTCCCAGAGGCAGTTGCGGCGCCAGGGGACGTGTATATGGCAAGGATTTTAGGAACCGGGAGATGGATATCACCAGATATGAGTGGTGTGTTCAGTAGTACTATTCTGATCAGTTTAATACCTGTTATGCCCCTATCAGGGGACGTGTATATGGCATGGATTTTAGGAACCGGGAGATGGAAAAAGATGCTTGGTCGGTCCTCCTACTTCAAATTTGGGGCACTGCTCGTGCAATCGTGACCAGACTTTTAGCCGACGGACATTTGGCCGATGGACATTTGGCCGACGGACATTTGGCTGAAACACAAGTGGCTGTCACAAAACAGTCCGGCCACGAGATAGATAGATTTGATAGAGATATAGATACATAGATTAGATAGATAGATCAATAGATGCAATATACATTTGAGAGATACGATAGATAGATAGATTTGATAGATAAATATAGATAGATTTGATAGATAGATAATTTCCCAGACAGAGAATTACAAGACGTGCGGTCTGAGACCCATGGTAAGGTTCCCAGAGGCAGTTGCGGCACCAGGGGACGTGTATATGGCATGGATTTTAGGAACCGCGAGATGGAAAAAGATGCTTGGTCGGTCCTCCTACTTCAAATTAGGGGCACTACGCGTGCAATCTACTGTGCCACCAGATATGAGTGGTGTGTTCAGTAGTACTATTCTGATCAGTTTAATACCTGTTACGCCCCCTATCAGGGGACGTGTATATGGCATGGATTTTAGTAACCGGGAGATGGAAAAAGATGCTTGGTCGGTCCTCCTACTTCAAATTTGGGGCACTGTGCGTGCAATCGTGGCCGGACTTTTAGCCGACGGACATTTGGCCGACGGACATTTGGCCGACGGACATTTGGCCGAAACACAAGTGGCTGTCACAAAACAGTCCGGCCACGAGATAGATAGATTTGATAGATAGATACATAGATTAGATAGATAGATCAATAGATGCAATATACATTTGATAGATACGATAGATAGATAGATAGATAGATTTGATAGATAAATAGATAGATTTGATAGATAGATAATTTCCCAGACAGAGAATTACAAGACGTGCGGTCTGGGACCCATGGTAAGGTTCCCAGAGGCAGTTGCGGCACCAGGGGACGTGTATATGGCATGGATTTTAGGAACCGGGAGATGGAAAAAGATGCTTGGTCGGTCCTCCTACTTCAAATTTGGGGCACTTCGCATGCAATCTACTCTGCCACCAGATATGAGTGGTGTGGTTTTTGAAGCCACAGTGCAGCACCAGAGGCCAGAAAAATTTGGCATGTACACATGCCTGAAAAATGAGGTATCGGACAGAAAAATTGATGTTTGTTTCCCAGGCAGAAAGTGTCCAAAAACATTGCGGCTTGAACCTTAGTTGGTGGCGTATAAGTCACGCAAGTCATCCGGCATTCGAAGATAAAATACAGCAGCGTGTGGACCATTTTTAGCCCAAGGCAGCTCACCTCTTTAAGACTTTTTTAGTCGAATGTATCGCCCAATGTCAGTCCCTTTGGGATCCATCCCTCATTCATCTTAATAAAGGTGAGGTAATCTAGACTTTTTTGACCTAGGCGACTTCTCTTCTCAATGACAATACCTCCTGCTGCACTGAAGGTCCTTTCTGACAGGACACTTGAAGCGGGGCAGGCCAGAAGTTCTATCGCAAATTGGGATAGCTCAGGCCACAGGTCAAGCCTGCACACCCAGTAGTCAAGGGGTTCATCGCTCCTCAGAATGTCGAGATCTGCAGTTAAGGCGAGGTAGTCTGCTACCTGTCGGTTGAGTCGTTCTCTGAGGGTGGACCCCGAAGGGCTGTGGCGATGCATAGGACATAAAAAGCTCCGCATGTCCTCCATCAACAACACGTCTGTAAAGCGTCCTGTCCTTGCCGGTGTGGTCGTGGGAGTCGGAGGATTACTTTCACCTCTTCCCCTGTTAGATTCCCGTTGTGCTGTGACATCACACTTATACGCTGTGTAAAGCATACTTTTTAATTTATTTTGGAACTGCTGCATCCTTTCCGACTTGCAGTAATTCGGTAACATTTCAGGAACTTTATGCTTATACCGGGGGTCTAGTAGCGTGGACACCCAGTACAGGTCATTCTCCTTCGGCTTTTTTATACGAGGGTCCCTCAACAGGCACGACAGCATGAAAGACCCCATTTGCACAAGGTTGGATGCTGAGCTACTCATGTCCCGTTCCTCGTCCTCAGTGATCTCACTGAAGGTATCTTCTTCCCCCCAGCCACGTACAACACCACGGGTACCAGATAGGTGACAACGAGCACCCTGGGATGCCTGTTGTGGTTGGTCTTCCTCCTCCTCCTCAAAGCCACATTCCTCCTCTGACTCCTCTTCCTCACAATCCTCTTCCAGCGTTGCCACTGGTCCAGCAAGCGATGCTGATAAGGCTGTTTCTGGTGGTGATGGTGACCACAACTCTTCCTCTTCCTCTTCAATCTCATCTACGGCCTGATCCAGCACTCTTCGCAGGGCACACTTCAGGAAGAAAACAAATTGTATGATGTTGCTGATGGTGCCTTCGGTGCGACTGACTAGGTTTGTCACCTCCTCAAAAGGATGCATGAGCCTACAGGCATTGCGCATGAGCGTTCAGTAATGGGGCAAAAAAATTCCCAGCACCCCAGAGGCTGTCCTAGCACCCCGGTCATACAAATACTCATTAAGGGCTTTTTCTTGTTGGAGCAGGCAGTCGAACATTAGGAGTGTTGAATTCCAACGTGTCGGGCTGTCGCAAATCAAGCGCCTCACTGGCATGTTGTTTCGCCGCTGGATATCTGAAAAGTGCGCCATGGCCGTTTAGGAACGCCTGAAATGGCCACACACCTTCCTGGCCTGCTTCAGGACGTCCTGCAAGCCTGGGTACTTATGCACAAAGCGTTGTACGATCAGATTACACACATGTGCCATGCACGTTACATGGGTCAACTTGGCCAATTTCAATGCCGCCACCAAATTACTTCCATTGTCAGAAACCACTTTGCCGATAGCCAGTTGGTGCGGAGTCAGACACTGATCCACCTGTGCGTTCAGGGCGGACAGGAGTGCTGGTCCGGTGTGACTCTCTGCTTTCAGGCAAGTCAACCCCAAGACGGCATGACACTGCCATATCCGGGATGTGGAATAGTACCTGGGGAGCTGGGGGGTGCTGTTGATGTGGAGCAAGACGCAGCAGCAGAAGAGGACTCAGTCAAGGAGGTTATGGAAGAGGATGGAGTAGGAGGAGTAGAGGAGGTGGCAGCATGCCTGCCTGCAAGTTGTGGCGGTGTCAAGAACTCTGCAGAGCCACGCATTCCATGGTTGTCATCCGTCAACAGGTTTACCCAATGTGCAGTGTAGGTGATATACCTGCCCTGACCATGCTTTGCAGACCAGCTATCAGTGGTCATATGGACCCTTGCCCCAACACTGTGTGCCAGACATGCCATTACTTCCTTTCGCACAATCGAGTACAGGTTGGGGATTGCCATTTGTGAAATGAAATTTCGTCCGGGTACCTTCCACTGCGGTGTCCCAATAGCTACACATTTTTGGAACGCCTCAGACTCCACCAGCTTGTATGGTAAAAGCTGGCGGGCTAAGAGTTCAGACAAGCCAGCTGTCAGACGCCGGGCAAGGGGGTGACTTTGTGACATTGGCTTCTTACGCTCAAACATGTCCTTGACAGACACCTGACTGTGGGCAGATGAGCAGGAACTGCTCAATGCGAGACACGGAGTGGCGGATGGTTGAGAGTGGGCAAGGAGGACAGCAGTGGTTGATGTGGCTGAAGATGCTGGACCAGGAGGAGGATGGCGGCTTTGAGTTTGTGTGCTGCTTCTACTCATGTGTTGATCCCATAGGCGTTTGTGATGTGCGATCATGTGCCTTCGCAAAGCAGTTGTACCTAGGTGGGTGTTGGACTTCCCACGACTCAGTTTCTTTTGGCACAGGTTGCAAATAGCATCACTGTTGTCAGAGGCAGACACACACAAAAAATTCCACACTGCAAAGCTCTGCGATGACGGCATTCTGGTGGTGGCAACAGCATGCGTTGATTGGCGTGCTGTCTGGCTGACCCTGGGTGCCGATGCATGCTGTCTGACTGTGCCACTAGCTCCTTGCAAAGACCTCCCCCTGCTTCCAACTCATCTCCTACTCCTCCTCATATCTGTCTCCCCATCTGAACTTTCCCCCTGTTCTTCTTCTCTTCTAGCGGGCACCCATGGGACATCCACGGACGCATCGTCATCATCAACCGCTTCACTTGTATCCGACAAATTAACAAAGGAAGCAGCAGCGGGTTCAACATCATCATCATCACACCATACGTCCATGTCTATAATGCTGCCTGACTGAGACATATCACTGTTATCTACATCCTCTGTCAATGATGGTTGCGCATCACTCATTTCTTCCAAATGATGTGTAAATAACTCCTCTGACAGATCAAGTGAAGCGGCTGTGGTGCTAGTGTTGGTGGTGGCGGCAGGCGGGCGAGTGGTAACTTTAGAGGTGCCCGTAGATAAGCTGGAGGAGGATGGTGCGTCAAGGTTCGGAGCAGAAGCTATAGAAGATTTGGTGTCCTGTGTTAAAAAGTCAACTATGTCCTCAGAACTTTTCGAGTTCATGGTACGTGGCCTCTGAACACTGGGCATTATTCTAGGGCAAAAGGGAATCACAGCACCATGACCACGATGGCACCTGCGGGGTGGCCTGCCTCTGCCTGTCATTTTTTTTTAAATGTACACTTACAATACTATTAAAAAAGATATGAGTGGTGCTACTGGGCAAGTGGGCACAGTATACGCTGTGAGTTTGACACAAAAAAGCAGACTGATGTTTCACAGTCCAAAAAGTTTATTTTTTTTTTTAAATTTACACTTACACTACTATTAAACAAGATATGAGTGGTGGCACTGGGCAAGTGGGCACAGTATACGCTGTGAGCCTGACACAAAAAAGCAGACTGATGTTTCACAGTCCAAAAAGTTTTTTTTTGTTTTAAATGTACACTTACACTACTATTAAACAATATATGAGTGGTGGCACTGGGCAAGTGGGCACAGTATACGCTGTGAGCCTGACACAAAAAAGCAGATTGATGTTTCACAGTCCAAAAAGTTTTTTTTGTTTTAAATGTACACTTACACTACTATTAAACAAGATATCAGTGGTGGCACTGGGCAAGTGGGCACAGTATACGCTGTGAGCCTGACACAAAAAAGCAGACTGATGTTTCACAGTCCAAAAAGTTTTTTTTGTTTTAAATGTACACTTATACTATTATTAAACAAGATATGAGTGGTGGCACTGGGCAAGTGGGCACAGTATACGCTGTGAGCCTGGCACACACGCTGGCAGGCAGGCAACTGCAATTAGATTACACAAGCAGACTGATGTTTCACAGTCAAAAAAGTTTTTTTTTTTTAAATTTACACTACTGTTACACCAGATATGAGTGGTGGCACTGGGCAAGTGGGCACAGTATACGCTGTGAGCCTGGCACACACGCTGGCAGGTAGGCAACTGCAATTAGATTACACAAGCAGACTGATGTTTCACAGTCAAATTTTTTTTTTTTTTATATTTACACTACTGTTACACCAGATATGAGTGGTGGCACTGGGCAAGTGGGCAAAGTATATGCTGTGAGCCTGGCACACACGCTGGTAGGCAGGCAACTGCAATTAGATTACACAAGCAGACTGATGTTTCACAGTCAAAAAAGTTTTTTTTTTAAATTTACACTACTGTTACACCAGATATGAGTGGTGGCACTGGGCAAGTGGGCCTGGCACACACGCTGTCAGGCAGGTAACTGCAATTAGATTACACTAGCATACTGATGTTTCACAGTCAAAAAAGTTATTTTTTTTAAATTTACACTACTGTTACAACTACTGTTACAACAGATATGAGTGGTGGCACTGGGCAAGTGGGCCTGGCACACACGCTGGCAGGCAGGCAACTGCAATTAGATTACACTAGCAGACTGATGTTTCACAGTCAAAAAAGTTTTTTTTTTTTTTAATTTACACTACTGTTACACCAGATATGAGTGGTGGCACTGGGCAAGTGGTCCTGGCACACACGCTGGCAGGCAGGCAACTGCAATTAGATTACACTAGCAGACTGATGTTTCACAGTCAAAAAAGTTTTTTTTTTTTAAATTTACACTACTGTTACAACAGATATGAGTGGTGGCACTGGGCAAGTGGGCCTGGCATACACGCTGTCAGGCAGGCAGGCAACTGCAATTAGATTACACTAGCAGACTGATGTTTCACAGTCAAACTTTTTTTTTTTTAAATTTACACTACTGTTACAACACATATGAGTGGTGGCATTGGGCAAGTGGGCACAGTATACGCTGTGAGCCTGGCAGGCACACCCGCTGGCAGGCAGGCAACTGCAATTAGATTACACAAGCAGACTGATGTTTCACAGTCAAAATTTTTTTTTTTTAAATTTACAATACTGTTACAACAGATATGAGTGGTGGCACTGGGCAAGTGGGCACAGTATACGCTGTGAGCCTGGCACACATGCTGGAAGGCAGGAAACTGCAATTAGATTACACAAGCAGACTGATGTTTCACAGTCAAAAAAGTTTTTTTTTTTTAAATTTACACTACTGTTACACCAGATATGAGTGGTGGCACTGGGCAAGTGGGCCTGGCACACACGCTGGCAGGCAGGCAACTGCAATTAGAATAAACTAGCAGACTGATGTTTCACAGTCAAAAAAGTTTTTTTTTTTTTTTAATTTACACTACTGTTACACCAGATATGAGTGGTGGCACTGGGCAACTGGGCCTGGCACACACGCTGGCAGGCAGGCAACTGCAATTAGATGACACTAGCAGACTGATGTTTCACAGTCAAAAAAGTTTTTTTTTTTAAATTTACACTACTGTTACAACAGATATGAGTGGTGGCACTGGGCAAGTGGGCACAGTATACACTGTGAGCCTGACACACACGCTGGCAGGCAGGCAACTGCAATTAGATTACACAGGAAAAAAAAACAGACTGATATTCTAGCCCTAAAAGGGCTTTTTGGGGTGCTGTCCTTACAGCAGAGATCAGATGAGTCCTTCAGGACTGTAGTGGACACTGAATACACTAGCCTAGCTATCAATTTCCCTATTAAATCATCAGCAGCTACACTGTCCCTCCTCTCACTGAGAAAGCAGCTTCCGAATGAATCTAAAATGGCTGCTGTCCAGGAGCTGGGAGGGTCTGGGAGGGAGGGTCTGCTGCTGATTGGCTGGAATGTGTCTGCAGACTGTGAGATACAGGGTCAAAGTTTACTCAATGATGTCGAATATGGGGCGGATCGAACATTGCATGTGTTCGCCCGCCGTTGCGAACGCGAACAAGCTATGTTCGCCGGGAACTATTCGCCGGCGAACAATTCGAGACATCACTAATTGTAACTTTAATTTAAATTTAGATGATGTCAGGTTTAGGGATTAAGGTTTATTTAGGTAGTCGGATGTGGGGGGATGCTGGATTAGTGGTTAATAGATTTATTTAGGCAGTTGTGATGTGCGGGGATGGCGGTTTAAGGATTAATAGGTTTCTTTAGGTAGTCGCAATGTGGGGGCGGCAGTTTAGGGGTAAATAGGTTTATTTAGGTAGTTGCAATGTGAGGGGACGGCAGATTAAGGGTTAATAGGTTTATTTTAGTAGCCACTATGTGGGGGGGGGGGCAGTTTAGTGGTTAATACTTTATTTTAGTAGTTATGATGTTGGGGCAGCGGTTTAGAGGTTAATACTTTATTTTAGTAGTTACGATGTGGGGGGACGGCGGTTTAGTGGTTATTAGGTAGTCGCAATGGGGGGACAGCGGTTTAGGGTTTAAAAAGGTTTATTTTAGTAGTCACAATGTGGGGGTCAGTGGTTTAGGGGTTAATACTTTATCATAACTACTAAATTAAAGTTAATACTTTATTTTAGTAGTTATGATTTTGGGGTGGCGGTTTAGGGGTTAATACTTTACTTTAGTAGTTATGATTTGGGGGCGGTGGTTTATTTAGGTTAGTCGTAATGTCGGGGGGCGACGGTTTAGGGGTTAATAGGTTTATTTTAGTAGTCACAATGTGGGGGGACAGTGGTTTAGGGGTAAATACTTTATTTTAGTAGTTATGATGTTGGTGCGGTGTTTTAGGGGTTAATACTTTATTTTAGTAGTTATGATGTGGGGGGATGGTGGTTTAGTGATTATTAGAAAATGCAACTTATAATACATTTTGCAGTCTCAAAATTATTCAATCCCTTCATGGCAAGCATCTTTAGTACTTAGTAGAGCACCCTTTTGCTGTTATGACCAGCTGCAAATGAGATGCACATTCAGACATCAGCTTCTGGCAGCGTTCCAGAGGAATATTAGCTTATTCCTCATAAGCAATGGCCTCCAGTTCAGTAATATTCTTGGGTTTGCATGCTGCAACCACCTTCTTCAAATATCATCAGAGATTTCTATTGGGTTCAAGTGATTGTGATGGCCACTGTATAATCTTCCAGGACTTCTTCTGCAACCAAGCCTTGGTGGAATCCCAAAAGTTCTGTGGCTTATTTATATGATTTTGAGCATATTGAAGCTGACTTTTCTTGTGTTTTTGGGTCAGTAGCGATGTACGTCTTAGCGCTCTGGCATGGAAACCTTCTGCTTTTAGTACGTGCCTTACTGTGCACACTGAAACCTCAGGGCCTATTGCCACCAAGTCTTGCTGCAGGCCTTTTGCAGTCACTCAGGGGTTTTTCTAAACCTGCCTTCTCAGAAATCTGGTTGCAGCCATTGATAGCTTGCCATTTCTGCCATGTCCAGAAAGTGTAACCACTGTTCCTTCAACTTTAAACTTGCGATCTGTGCTTCCAATGGTGTCTCTAGGAACATTTGGTGCATTTGCTAACTTTTTGTATCCTGTTCTTTGTGAATATCGATGATCTCTTTTCTTAACGTCTTTTTGGACCATTCTTTTGACTTATTTCTAACATGCAGTCAAATGTGACACTCACCAAAACCCTAGCCAGTTCAGGTATTTCATGTGTTCTACCTCAAGCACACCTGGTGCAACTAATCAAGGCTTTGATAAGTCGCATCAGGTGCTTGAGACAACGCCTGTTTTGCATATTTGTGCTGTTGTGAGGTATTCTATTCAGGGGATTGATTAATTTTGAGAATGCAGGATTAATTCAAAGTTACATTTTTAGTTGAATTTTGGGAACCCACTTAAAACATGTGTTGTGTTCAGCTATTTCAATTACTTTTGATTGATTTTGTTCATTGCAAACAGCTGACTGTCTGTAAATTTTAACAATAAACCTGATTTGCAATGTGGGTTGAATCATTTTTCAACTGCATATATATAGTGCAATAACAGTGCAAATACTTTTACACTAGTGGTTAATTCAACCACCCCCACATTCAAAATACATTACATTTCTGCCATCTGGTGGAAATAAATGAATACTGCAAACTATCGGCTAGATTACGAGTTTTGCGTTAGGCTTAAAAAGCAGCGTTAAGAGGTCCTAACGCTGCTTTTTAATTTCCGCTGGTATTACGAGTCTTGCAGGTACAGGCTCACCGCTCACTTTTTTGGCCAGACTTGGAAATACCGCAAATCCTCTTACGTAAATTGCGTATCCTCTTTTTTCAATGGGACTTGCATAGCGCCGGTATTATGAGTCTGCCAAAAAGGGAGCGGTAAACCATCTCCTGTCAAGACTGGTACCGCATTTTAAAGTCAGTAGTTAAGAGCTTAACACTACAACGCCGTAGCATAAAACTCTTAACTAAAGTGCTAAAACGTAAACTAACATCCATAAACTACCTATTAACCCCTAAACCGAAGCTCTCACAAATCGCAAACACACTAAAAAAAAATGTAAGCCCTAATCTGCCGAACCGGACATCGCCACAACTATAATAAATATATTAACCCCTAAACCGCCGCACTCCCGCCTTGCAAACGTTAGTTAAATATTATTAACCACTAATCTGCCGTCCCTAACATCGCCGACACCTACCTACATTTATTAACCCCTAATCTGCCGCCCCCAACGTCACCTCCACTATACTAAGGTTATTAACCCCTAAATCTAAGTCTAACCCTAACCCTAACCCCCTCTAACTTAAATATAATTAAAAGAAATCTAAATAAAAATTCCTATTATTACCTAATTAATTCCTATTTAAAAATAAATACTTATCTATAAAATAAACCCTAAGATAGCTACAATATAACTAATAGTTACATTGTAGCTAGCTTAGGGTTTATTTTTATTTTACAGGCAAGTTTGTATTTATTTTAACTAGGTAGAATAGTTATTAAATAGTTATTAACTATTTAATAACTACCTAGCTAAAATAAAGACAAATTGACCTGTAAAATAAAACCTAACCTAAGTTACACTAACACCTAAGACTACACTATAATTCAATTATTTCCCTAAATTAAATACAATTAAATACAATTAAATTAAATTATCTAAAGTACAAAAAAACAAACTACAGAAAATAATAAACAAATTACAATATTTTTAAACTAATTACACCTAATCTAATCCCAATGCCTAACAAAATAAAAAAGCCCCCCCAAAATAAAAAAGCCCTACCCTACACTAAATTACAAATAGCCCTTAAAAGGGCCTTTTGCAAGGCGTTGCCCCAAAGTAATCAGATCTTTTACCTGTAAAAAAATTACAAATCCCCCCAACATTAAAGCCCACCACCCACACAACCAACCCTACTCTAAAACCCACCCAATATACCCTTAAAAAACCTAACCCCTTGAAGATCACCTTACTTAGAGAAGTCTTCATCCAACTGGGCCGAAGTCCTCAATGAAGCCGGGAGAAGTCTTCATCCAAGCCGGGTGAAGTGGTCCTCCAGACGGGCTGAAGTCTTCATCCAGACGACATCTTCTATCTTCATCCATGCGGCGTGGAGCGGGTCCATCTTCAAGACATCCGAAGCGGAGCATCCTCTTCAATCCACGGCTAACCCTGAATGAAGGTTCCTTTAAATTATGTCATCCAAGATGGCGTCCCTTCAATTCCGATTGGCTGATAGAATTCTATCAGTCAATTGGAATAAAGGTAGAAAAAATCCTATTGGCTGATGCAATCAGCCAATAGGATTGAAGTTCAATCCTATTGGCTGATCCAATCAGCCAATAGAATGCGAGCTCAATCCTACTGGCTGATTGGATCAGCCAATAGGATTGAACTTCAGTCCTATTGGCTGATTGCATCAGCCAATAGGATTTGTTCTACCTTAATTCCGATTGGCTGATAGAATTCTATCAGCCAATCGGAATCTAAGGGATGCCATCTTGGATGACGTCACTTAAAGGTACCTTCATTCATCTTTAGTCGTTGGAAGAAGAGGATGCTCCACGTCGGATGTCTTGAAGATGGACCCGCTCCCTGCTGGATGGATGAAGATAGAAGATGCCATCTGGATGAAGACTTCTGCCCGTCTAGAGGACCACTTCACCCGGCTTGGATGAAGACTTCTCCCAGTAAGTCGATCTTCAGGGGGTTAGTGTTAGGTTTCTTAAGGGTGTATTGGGTGGGTTTTATTTTTAGGTTAGGGACTTTGGGCCTGCAAAAGAGCTAACTGCCCTTTTAAGGGCAATGCCCATCCAAATGCCCTTTTCAGGGCAATGGGGAGCTTAGGTTTTTTTAGATAGTATTTTGAAGGTGGTTTTACTGTTGGGGGGGTTGTTTGTATTTGTTTTTTAGAGGTAAAAGAGCTGATTACTTTGGGGCAATGTCCCGCAAAAGGCACTTTTAAGGGCTATTGGTAGTTTAGTTTAGGCTAGGTTTTTTTTATTTGGGGGGGGGTCGTTTTTATTTTGATAGGGCTATTAGATTAGGTGTAATTAGTTTAAATATCTTGTAATTTGTTTATTATTTTCTGTAATTTAGTGTTTGTTTTTTTGTATTTTAGCTAATTTAATTTAATTTATGTAATTGTATTTAATTTAGTTAATTTATTTAATTATAGTGTAGTGTTAGATGTTAGTGTAATTTAGGTTAGGTTTTATTTTACAGGTCAATTTGTATTTATTTTAGCTAGGTAGTTATTAAATAGTTAATAACTATTTAATAACTATTCTACCTAGTTAAAATAAATACAAACTTGCCTGTAAAATAAAAATAAACCCTAAGCTAGATACAATGTAACTATTAGTTATATTGTATCTAGCTTAGGGTTTATTTTATAGGTAAGTATTTAGTTTTAAATATGAATAATTTAGCTAATGAATTTTATTTAGATGTATTTAAATTATATTTAAGTTAGGGGGTGTTAGGGTTAGGGTAAGACTTAGGTTTAGGGGTTAATACATTTAGTATAGTGGCGGCGACATTGGGCGGCTGCAGATTAGGGGTTAATAAGTGTAGGTAGGTGGCGGCGATGTTGGAGATGGCAGATTAAGGGTTAATAATATTTAACTAATGTTTGTGAGGTGAGAGTGCGGCGGTCTAGGGGTTAATATGTTTATTATAGTGGCGGCGACGTTGGGGCTGCAGATTAGGGGTTAATAAGTGTAGGTAGGTTGGGGCGACATGGGGGGCAGATTAGGGGTTATTAAATATAATGTAGGTGTCGGCGAAGTTGGGGGCAGCAGATTAGGTGTTCATAAATAAAATGTAGGTGGCGGTGGTGTCCGAAACTGCAGATTAGGGGTTAACATTTTTATTGTAGTGTTTGCGATGCGGGAGGGCCCAACTACTGACTTTTAAATGCATTAGGACTCTTGACAGGGTAGGTGTACCGCTAACTTTTTGGCCTTCCAGGGCAGACTCGTAATATCAGGGCTATGGAAGTCCCATAGAATAAAGACTTTACAAAGTTTACGTAAGTCGTTGTGCTGTAAGCCAAAGAAGTGTGCGGTCACCCTAAACCTTCAAGACTCGTAATACCAGCGGGCGTAAAAAAGCAGCGCTAGGACCTGTTAACGCTGCTTTTTTACCCTAACACACAACTCAAAATCTAGCCGAAAGTTTGTTTGGAAAAGAAATACAATTTTAAAATATAAGTTAAAAGGTCAGAATTGTATATAAAAAGTGTTACATAAAATTGTGATAAATGCTGTACAAATAATGTACCACATATCTGAATGTATAGATAAATTAAATGTGTAAGGAAGTATATGTAAAAGGACCAGTATTGCATTATGTGTGTACAATAGTCATATGTGTAAATGTAGAAATAATTACTTCAACAATCTGATAACTATATGTATAATAATCACATGTTTTAAATGTATAAATAAGTTAAATAGGAATAGAAGCATAAATATATATATATGTGTGTAATCAGGATTATATATATATATATATATGTGTGTAATCAGGATTATATATATATATATATATGTGTGTAATCAGGATTATATATATATATATATATATGTGTGTGTAATCAGGATTATATATATATATATATATATGTGTGTAATCAGGATTATATATATATATATATATATGTGTGTGTGTAATCAGGATTATATATATATATATGTGTGTGTGTGTAATCAGGATTATATATATATGTGTGTGTGTGTAATCAGGATTATATATATATATATGTGTGTGTGTGTAATCAGGATTATATATATATATATATATGTGTGTGTGTAATCAGGATATATATATATATATATATATATATATATATATATATATATATATATATATATATATATATATATATATATGTGTGTAATCAGGATTATATATATATATATGTGTGTGTGTGTAATCAGGTTTATATATATATATATATGTGTGTGTGTGTAATCAGGATTATATATATATATGTGTGTGTGTGTAATCAGGTTTATATATATATATATGTGTGTGTGTGTGTGTAATCAGGTTTATATATATATATATATATATATATATATATATATATATATATATATATATATATATATATATATATAGTATGATCACAAAACCCTTACAGCTAGATTACGAGTTTTAAGGGGTTTAAGGGAAAGTAAAGAACGCAACAAAAGTTGCGCTAATTAACCCCCTATAGCGCTGCCATTACAAGTTTAAAAAACCCGGCTTGCGCGGGCGATATGGCTGCTTTGAGCTCCATACCACACACAAAAGCAGCGTTTTTTTACGTGCTCGTGCAAGCTTTCCCCATAGACATCAATGATGAGGAGAGCCGGCAAAAAAAAAGCCTTTACTCCTTCGATCGCGGAAACAAAAGCTCCGTAACGCAGCCTCATTGATGTTTATGGAGGGAAATAAAGACAGTTTAAACCTAACACCCTAGCATAAACCCAGTCTAAACACCCGTAATCTGCTGCCCCCGACATCGCCGACGTCTGCTTACATTTATTAACCCCTAATCTGCCACTCCCGATATCACTGCCACTATACTACATTTATTAAACCCAATTCCGCCACACCCCAACATCGCTGCATCTATATTAAAGTTATTAACCCCTATTCCGCCGCTCCAGATATCGCCGCCACCTAAATAAAGCTTTTAACCCCTAAACCTCTGGCCTCCCACATCACTACCACTAAATAAACCTATTAACCCCTAAACCACCAGCCACCCACATCACAACAACCTAAATTAAACTATTAACCCCTAACATAACCCTAACCTTGACATAACCCTAACCCTTACACCCCCTAACTTTAACATAAATAAACTAGATCTAAATTAAATTTACAATTATTAACTAAATAAACCTATTAACCCCTAAACTGCCAGCCTCCCACATCCCAACAACCTAAATTAAACTATTAACCCCTAACCCTAATACCCCCTAACTTTAAAAAAATTAAAATAGATCTAAATTAAATTTACAATTATTAACTAAATAATACCTAGTTAAAACTAAATACTTACATGTGAAATAAAACCTAACGGCTAGATTTGGAGTTTGGCGTTAGCCGTGAAAACCAGCGTTAGAGTCTCCTAACGCGGGTTTCTTGCGGACTCCGGTATTTAGAGTTCATTTACCGACACTCAAAAAACACCTAACGCTCAAATTTCTACCGACACCTCAGAACCAGTAGTAAACATATACCGACAAAAAAAACATCCACGAATCAAAAAACAAATATTACACAAACTACACTTACACTCATACAAACACTACACTATATTTATTTTTATGATTTAATAATTTTTCATCAAAATACAAAGGATTAAAGTTGCGAGATCTCGGGTGTTAGAAAAAAAACTACACAAATCCATTTTTACATTGACTTACATTGACCCACGGGAAAAGACCCTCATATAGCTACATCTAACTAATAACATTATCACAAACATACACTCATGGAAGGATACAAACAATATACACCACATGACATACACAAAATATTTATTTATTACAAAAAGAACACGATTTAGTTACTTTTTCACACAAGCTCATGACGTCACTCACTTTACGAGGAAAACCAGTCTTAGAAAAAAAAATTGAACAATTTTTAGAGCCTCCATTGACTTCTATTGGGAAGACGTGCTCGTGCACGCGAAACCCTCATTTCCCTAACGCACGCAAATAGCGTAGACAGAAAAACTCCAAATACCAGCGCTAGAAAATACATGATTTTATGCGTTAGACCTAGCGATGATAAATAGATCAAGAAATGACTATTTCCCTATGGTGGATTTATGGATTTTACTGTTTGAATATTCACAACACCATTAAATTGTTTCAGACTTTTAGATTACATCAACTACAAATCAACATCACTAGTAACAACATTTTAGTTTTAAAAATATTACATTTAAACGGACACAAAAATAATGTCAACTTTTCAGGATTCACAAACACTACACAATGGGAAACAATTCTCATTTACCTTTATTATTGCATTTCAGTTATTCAACTCATATGCTTGCAGCAACAGCATATCTACATAGGCTTAACACATGATCACTCATGGATGCACATACATTACTTTTAACATTCACTCATACATGTGCATTCAAATGATGGGGGAAAAACACATTACATTCTCTCGAGGAATCACAAAACACAACATATGGATTTTACTGTAATTTTAACATCATGATTCCATCACAATAAACCATTAGGAATTACGTACAACAAGAACATCATTACACCAGATTACAGATGTCACTTTATGGGAAGGAACAACCATGCCAGACCGCTATATAGAAGTCAGCATATGTGGGACACAATCACAATATATACGTACATGTACATAACACGCATCACCCATCACGCAACCACAAAGCACACATTTAGATTTTATTCAGCACACAATAACAATGTAGCACAATACAACAACACAATGAGGATTTCAGAACTACATAGGCAGGTTAATAATATCATGACGTCATTAGAAGATTCAACCATACACATCACAGATTCACCACTGTACCGCCCCTTTCGGAACTTTAACACTCAATACTACAATACAACATATACGTAAACAACACTTTGGAACAGCATTATTAGGGCGATTTCAATGGGAAAATTAATAAATATTGTCAGATCGCAAATCACTTATATATATAATACTACAGATGACAGCCGGAAGTTATTCAGCATTAGTGCCATTTGAAAGGGACGCATACAATATTGACAGCTCGGCAATCACTTATATATACAATACTACAGATGACAGCCGGAAGTTATTCAGCATTAGTGCCATTTGAAAGGGACGCATACAATATTGACAGCTCGGCAATCACTTATATATACAATACTACAGATGGCAGACGGGAAGTTCGGAATTATTATTGCGATTTGAAAGGGACACATACAATATTGACAGCTCGGCAATCACTTATATATACAATACTACAGATGGCAGACGGGAAGTTCGCAATTATTATTGCGATTTGAAAGGGACGCGTACAATATTGACAGCTCGGCAATCACTTATATATACAATACTACAGATGACAGCCGGAAGTTATTCAGCATTAGTGCCATTTGAAAGGGACGCATACAATATTGACAGCTCGGCAATCACTTATATATACAATACTACAGATGGCAGACGGGAAGTTCGCAATTATTATTGCGATTTGAAAGGGACGCGTACAATATTGACAGCTCGGCAATCACTTATATATACAATACTACAGATGGCAGACGGGAAGTTCGCAATTATTATTGCGATTTGAAAGGGACGCGTACAATATTGACAGCTCGGCAATCACTTATATATACAATACTACAGATGGCAGACGGGAAGTTCGCAATTATTATTGCGATTTGAAAGGGACGCGTACAATATTGACAGCTCGGAAATCACTGATATATACAATACTACAGATGGCAGACGGGAAGTTCGCAATTATTATTGCGATTTGAAAGGGACGCGTACAATATTGACAGCTCGGCAATCACTTATATATACAATACTACAGATGGCAGACGGGAAGTTCGCAATTATTATTGCGATTTGAAAGGGACGCGTACAATATTGACAGCTCGGCAATCACTTATATATACAATACTACAGATGGCAGACGGGAAGTTCGCAATTATTATTGCGATTTGAAAGGGACGCATACGATATTGACTGCTCGGCAATGACTTATATATATATACAATACTACAGATGGCAGATGTTACTTTATCGTTTACAAACAATGTTGCAGCAACATTGATCGATCACATTCGATGCACATTATACACAACTATGCACTTTCATTCATGTTAGCCTGGACGTGTGCTTGTTACTATAACATCGCGTTTAAGAAATATTGATTACGCTTATGAACAAACATTACAAACATGCACTGTATGTGTGATATTTGACACTTTCACATTGAGATTCATTGTTGCAAAATAACATTTCAGCAAACAACAAAAAAACGCCCACTTTGAAAGCATTCGCGCCGCTCACATACAAACAAGTGATTACAATCAGCAATCATTACAAACTCACTACCATTGGACTAATTGTACTATAAATCCCCCAAACAACATGGCCAAAGCATCACTTGTGATCCACATCAGATCAAGTGCTTACCTTGTTACGCTGTTTTGAAAGATGGATGACGATGACATGGTAGACGCTGCTGGTGCTGCTATTGGCGAACTAGCTGTTGGTCGAATCAGGCAGCCTCGGCGGCTCAGACTGAGACGAAGGGGTCATCTGGTTCGAGGTCCTCCTGTCTACAGGGTGAGACCCACCTTGGAAAACATGAGCGACTTTGAGGTTTATGATAAGTATCGGCTCAATCGCGAACAGCTCATTGGCCTTTACGATCTTCTTAAACCTCATTTGGAGCCACGTATACAAATAAGGACTGCTGTTCCCGCCATGAGTAAGATGCTAAGCTGTCTATACGTCCTGGCCTCCGGGAGTTTTCAATCCGGAGAACTGTACATGCATGGCCTGGCTCAAGGTACATTCTCTGTGGTGTTTGATAACTTTCTGGACGCCATGGTACGTATCAGTAAGCAATACATAGGATTCCCACAGAATGATGGTGATTGGAGGCGCCTGAAGCGGGAATTCTTTGATATTGCTCAATTGCCCAATGTCTTGGGAGCCATTGATTGTACCAACATTGCGCTGCGTGCTCCAATTGATGACTCGCCCTTCAGAAATCGCAAACATTTTCATAGCCTCAACGTGCAGTATGTTTGTGATGCACAGATGAGGATTATGCATGTGTGTGCGAATTTTGGAGGGGCTAGTCATGATGCCCGCATCCTCTCTCTGTCGTCCCTGTGGAGACCGTTTGAGGAAAGACAAATGCCCCCTGGTTATCTAGTTGGTGAGTATTTGTGCATAACATGGTTAATTAGTTTGACAATTGCCACTGTAGTTTTAAAATGTTAGCGTAATGTTCAGCTATAGGATGCAATTTAACCATATATTTTCCCCCAGCTAATGTCTAGTTTTAGTTCAATGCAGATATGTAGCATGTCTTACCTTAAATGCTCAGATAGAGAATGCAATGGAACCATGTAGTTAGCATTTTACACAAGGTTTGGTTTAGGAGAAATATGCATATGTAGCATGTCTTAGCTGAAATGGGAAGATATTAGCTAATGCAATTTAACCATGTCATTGTCTCTTTCCGCTAATGTCTTTTAGTTCAATGCAGATATGTAGCATGTCTTACCTTAAATGCTCAGATAGAGAATGCAATGGAACCATGTAGTTAGCATTTTACACAAGGTTTGGTTTAGGAGAAATATGCATATGTAGCATGTCTTAGCTGAAATGGGAAGATATTAGCTAATGCAATTTAACCATGTCATTGTCTCTTTCCGCTAATGTCTTTTAGTTCAATGCAGATATGTAGCATGTCTTACCTTAAATGCTCAGATAGAGAATGCAATGGAACCATGTAGTTAGCATTTTACACAAGGTTTGGTTTAGGAGAAATATGCATATGTAGCATGTCTTAGCTGAAATGGGAAGATATTAGCTAATGCAATTTAACCATGTCATTGTCTCTTTCCGCTAATGTCTTTTGGGAAAATTAATAAATATTGTCAGATCGCAAATCACTTATATATATAATACTACAGATGACAGCCGGAAGTTATTCAGCATTAGTGCCATTTGAAAGGGACGCATACAATATTGACAGCTCGGCAATCACTTATATATACAATACTACAGATGACAGCCGGAAGTTATTCAGCATTAGTGCCATTTGAAAGGGACGCATACAATATTGACAGCTCGGCAATCACTTATATATACAATACTACAGATGGCAGACGGGAAGTTCGGAATTATTATTGCGATTTGAAAGGGACGCGTACAATATTGACAGCTCGGCAATCACTTATATATACAATACTACAGATGACAGCCGGAAGTTATTCAGCATTAGTGCCATTTGAAAGGGACGCATACAATATTGACAGCTCGGCAATCACTTATATATACAATACTACAGATGGCAGACGGGAAGTTCGGAATTATTATTGCGATTTGAAAGGGACACATACAATATTGACAGCTCGGCAATCACTTATATATACAATACTACAGATGGCAGACGGGAAGTTCGCAATTATTATTGCGATTTGAAAGGGACGCGTACAATATTGACAGCTCGGCAATCACTTATATATACAATACTACAGATGACAGCCGGAAGTTATTCAGCATTAGTGCCATTTGAAAGGGACGCATACAATATTGACAGCTCGGCAATCACTTATATATACAATACTACAGATGGCAGACGGGAAGTTCGCAATTATTATTGCGATTTGAAAGGGACGCGTACAATATTGACAGCTCGGCAATCACTTATATATACAATACTACAGATGGCAGACGGGAAGTTCGCAATTATTATTGCGATTTGAAAGGGACGCGTACAATATTGACAGCTCGGCAATCACTTATATATACAATACTACAGATGGCAGACGGGAAGTTCGCAATTATTATTGCGATTTGAAAGGGACGCGTACAATATTGACAGCTCGGAAATCACTGATATATACAATACTACAGATGGCAGACGGGAAGTTCGCAATTATTATTGCGATTTGAAAGGGACGCGTACAATATTGACAGCTCGGCAATCACTTATATATACAATACTACAGATGGCAGACGGGAAGTTCGCAATTATTATTGCGATTTGAAAGGGACGCGTACAATATTGACAGCTCGGCAATCACTTATATATACAATACTACAGATGGCAGACGGGAAGTTCGCAATTATTATTGCGATTTGAAAGGGACGCATACGATATTGACTGCTCGGCAATGACTTATATATATATACAATACTACAGATGGCAGATGTTACTTTATCGTTTACAAACAATGTTGCAGCAACATTGATCGATCACATTCGATGCACATTATACACAACTATGCACTTTCATTCATGTTAGCCTGGACGTGTGCTTGTTACTATAACATCGCGTTTAAGAAATATTGATTACGCTTATGAACAAACATTACAAACATGCACTGTATGTGTGATATTTGACACTTTCACATTGAGATTCATTGTTGCAAAATAACATTTCAGCAAACAACAAAAAAACGCCCACTTTGAAAGCATTCGCGCCGCTCACATACAAACAAGTGATTACAATCAGCAATCATTACAAACTCACTACCATTGGACTAATTGTACTATAAATCCCCCAAACAACATGGCCAAAGCATCACTTGTGATCCACATCAGATCAAGTGCTTACCTTGTTACGCTGTTTTGAAAGATGGATGACGATGACATGGTAGACGCTGCTGGTGCTGCTATTGGCGAACTAGCTGTTGGTCGAATCAGGCAGCCTCGGCGGCTCAGACTGAGACGAAGGGGTCATCTGGTTCGAGGTCCTCCTGTCTACAGGGTGAGACCCACCTTGGAAAACATGAGCGACTTTGAGGTTTATGATAAGTATCGGCTCAATCGCGAACAGCTCATTGGCCTTTACGATCTTCTTAAACCTCATTTGGAGCCACGTATACAAATAAGGACTGCTGTTCCCGCCATGAGTAAGATGCTAAGCTGTCTATACGTCCTGGCCTCCGGGAGTTTTCAATCCGGAGAACTGTACATGCATGGCCTGGCTCAAGGTACATTCTCTGTGGTGTTTGATAACTTTCTGGACGCCATGGTATGTATCAGTAAGCAATACATAGGATTCCCACAGAATGATGGTGATTGGAGGCGCCTGAAGCGGGAATTCTTTGATATTGCTCAATTGCCCAATGTCTTGGGAGCCATTGATTGTACCCACATTGCGCTGCGTGCTCCAATTGATGACTCGCCCTTCAGAAATCGCAAACATTTTCATAGCCTCAACGTGCAGTATGTTTGTGACGCACAGATGAGGATTATGCATGTGTGTGCGAATTTTGGAGGGGCTAGTCATGATGCCCGCATCCTCTCTCTGTCGTCCCTGTGGAGACCGTTTGAGGAAAGACGAATGCCCCCTGGTTATCTAGTTGGTGAGTATTTGTGCACAACATGGTTAATTAGTTTGACAATTGCCACTGTAGTTTTAAAATGTTAGCGTAATGTTCAGCTATAGGATGCAATTTAACCATATATTTTCCCCCCGCTAATGTCTACTTTTAGTTCAATGCAGATATGTAGCATGTCTTACCTTAAATGCTCAGATAGAGAATGCAATGGAACCATGTAGTTAGCATTTTACACAAGGTTTGGTTTAGGAGAAATATGCATATGTAGCATGTCTTAGCTGAAATGGGAAGATATTAGCTAATGCAATTTAACCATGTCATTGTCTCTTTCCGCTAATGTCTTTTAGTTCAATGCAGATATGTAGCATGTCTTACCTTAAATGCTCAGATAGAGAATGCAATGGAACCATGTAGTTAGCATTTTACACAAGGTTTGGTTTAGGAGAAATATGCATATGTAGCATGTCTTAGCTGAAATGGGAAGATATTAGCTAATGCAATTTAACCATGTCATTGTCTCTTTCCGCTAATGTCTTTTAGTTCAATGCAGATATGTAGCATGTCTTACCTTAAATGCTCAGATAGAGAATGCAATGGAACCATGTAGTTAGCATTTTACACAAGGTTTGGTTTAGGAGAAATATGCATATGTAGCATGTCTTAGCTGAAATGGGAAGATATTAGCTAATGCAATTTAACCATGTCATTGTCTCTTTCCGCTAATGTCTTTTAGTTCAATGCAGATATGTAGCATGTCTTACCTTAAATGCTCAGATAGAGAATGCAATGGAACCATGTAGTTTGCTTTTTACACAAGGTTTGGTTTAGGAGAAATATGCATATGTAGCATGTCTTAGCTGAAATGGGAAGATATTAGCTAATGCAATTTAACCATGTCATTGTCTCTTTCCGCTAATGTCTTTTAGTTCAATGCAGATATGTAGCATGTCTTACCTTAAATGCTCAGATAGAGAATGCAATGGAACAATGTAGTTTGCATTTTACACAAGGTTTGAATATGGAGAAATACGCATATGTAGCATGTCTTAGATGAAATGGGAAGATAGAGAATAATATTGAACTAGATTTTTTTAATTTAAAATAAACATTTGTTACTGGATTATCGTGTACAAAACTTTTTATTGGACTACAAATACTATTTTGAGGATTCTGTTAGAATTATGTTCTGTTCATAATTTATAGGTGATTCTGGGTACATGAGCCGGCCTTGGCTCATTACCCCCTTGCGTAGCCCGACTGATGTGTCTGAGGAGCGCTACAATAGGGCTCATAAGAGAACCAGGGCGGTGGTTGAACGGATGTTCGGGCTCCTGAAGATGAGGTTCAGGTGCCTGGACAGGTCGGGAGGAGCCCTCCAGTACAACCCAAAGAAGGTGGCTAAGATCGTTGTAGCCTGTAGCGTCCTGCATAATATTGCACAGCGGGCTGGGATGCTGCAGGCCGTCCGCCCAGACAGAAACCTCCTCAGAGATGAGGAGGATGATCCTGTTCTAGAGGGGCCATTCCGGGACGAGGGGCTCAATGTCAGAGCAGACATCATCAACCGCAACTTTAGACGGTAAAGAATAGAAGTTAGACTGGAGTATTATCAATAGATGTGAACTCTAGGGAAATGACAAGTAGAGAATTGTGCAAACATGTTAGGATTGTTCATCAAATGCTAAAAATGTGTTTCATTTATTAATATAGGTGATGCTCTGGGCATTGGGTCCTGTAGCGAGTCTTTGCCACCTGGTTTTTAAAGAGGACATCAGCTGGTAAGTATAAATGTCTGGACTGTTGCTGGCATGAATTGTACACAAATACATCATATGGCATACATTTTATAAACTAGGATTTAGTTTACACATTACTTAAAATGTAAATACTCAGAAAGGGATCCTCTATCATGACTATGGTTCAATGTCACACATTAGGGGTTTGTTCTGCTCAATATGACTCATCTTCACACTTGATAGAACCGAACACAAGATGCTACACAGTAAGCTAGTGACAGAAATTTCTTATGAAATGGGGGGTGGGAGAGGGCTACAGAAATGATTCACACACTTGTAGTAATTTTGAATAAACTTTTTCTGCCATTAGGGAGTTGACTTAATCTAAAGACTGAAAGGGAAGAATTAGAAGCCTGACAGTGAAGATTGCCCAGACTGACAGTGGAAAAAGCCAAGATTGAAATTGAAGTATACCAATGGGATCATGTCTGGCATTATCTTTCAAATCTGCTGACCTTGAAAACCATACAAAGACATGTTCACATGGTAAGTGCCAACTATTTGATAGAATAAGGCTGTTGAGGCATCCTATTGTAGACACTTAGATGATTTTACTTTTTTAGATGGGATTTCACAGTCCTCTATTTTTGAACTGATGAATAAGACACCTATTGAAGATCAACTGTTTACCCCTGAATTGACTTTCAAAGACCATGCATTATCCAGGTTGGTGTACCAATGCATGCTAGTTAAGAATCACAGGAAGAATGTTGATTATTGGTAGCTTACATACATTAGTCATACATATTTCATCATTAGATATTTAGGGATCACAATCAGACACTTAGATGATTTTCTAATTTTTAGATGGGATTTCACAGTCCTCTATTTTATGAATTGATGAATAAGACACCTATTGAAGATCAACTGTTTACCCCTGAATTGACTTTCTAAGACCATGCATTATCCAGGTTGGTGTACCAATGCATGCTAGTTAAGAATCACAGGAAGAATGTTGATTATTGGTAGCTTACATACATTAGTCATACATATTTCATCATTAGATATTTAGGGATCACAATCAGACACTTAGATGATTTTCTAATTTTTAGATGGGATTTCACAGTCCTCTATTTTATGAATTGATGAATAAGACACCTATTGAAAATCAACTGTTTACCCCTGAATTGACTTTCAAAGACCATGCATTATCCAGGTTGGTGTACCAATGCATGCTAGTTAAGAATCACAGGAAGAATGTTGATTATTGGTAGCTTACATACATTAGTCATACATATTTCATCATTAGATATTTAGGGATCACAATCAGACACTTAGATGATTTTCTAATTTTTAGATGGGATTTCACAGTCCTCTATTTTATGAATTGATGAATAAGACACCTATTGAAGATCAACTGTTTACCCCTGAATTGACTTTCAAAGACCATGCATTATCCAGGTTGGTGTACCAATGCATGCTAGTTAAAAATCACAGGAAGAATGTTGAATATTAGTAGCTTACATACATTAGTCATATTTAGTTCGTAATTAGATATTTAGGGATCACAATCAGACACTTAGATGATTTTACTTTTTTAGATGGGATTTCACAGTCCTCTATTTTATGAACTGATGAATAAGACACCTATTGAAGATCAACTGTTTACCCCTGAATTGACTTTCAAAGACCATGCATTATCCAGGTTGGTGTACCAATGCATGCTAGTTAAGAATCACAGGAAGAATGTTGATTATTGGTAGCTTACATACATTAGTCATACATATTTCATCATTAGATATTTAGGGATCACAATCAGACACTTAGATGATTTTCTAATTTTTAGATGGGATTTCACAGTCCTCTATTTTATGAATTGATGAATAAGACACCTATTGAAGATCAACTGTTTACCCCTGAATTGACTTTCAAAGACCATGCATTATCCAGGTTGGTGTACCAATGCATGCTAGTTAAAAATCACAGGAAGAATGTTGAATATTAGTAGCTTACATACATTAGTCATATTTAGTTCGTAATTAGATATTTAGGGATCACAATCAGACACTTAGATGATTTTACTTTTTTACATGGGATTTCACAGTCCTCTATTTTATGAACTGATGAATAAGACACCTATTGAAGATCAACTGTTTACCCCTGAATTGACTTTCAAACACCATGCATTATCCAGGTTGGTGTACCAATGCATGCAAGTTAAGAATCACAGGAAGAATGTTGATTATTGGTAGCTTACATACATTAGTCATACATATTTCATCATTAGATATTTAGGGATCACAATCAGACACTTAGATGATTTTCTAATTTTTAGATGGGATTTCACAGTCCTCTATTTTATGAACTGATGAATAAGACACCTATTGAAGATCAACTGTTTACCCCTGAATTGACTTTCAAAGACCATGCATTATCCAGGTTGGTGTACCAATGCATGCTAGTTAAAAATCACAGGAAGAATGTTGAATATTAGTAGCTTACATACATTAGTCATATTTAGTTCGTAATTAGATATTTAGGGATCACAATCAGACACTTAGATGATTTTACTTTTTTAGATGGGATTTCACAGTCCTCTATTTTATGAACTGATGAATAAGACACCTATTGAAGATCCACTGTTTACCCCTGAATTGACTTTCAAAGACCATGCATTATCCAGGTTGGTGTACCAATGCATGCTAGTTAAGAATCACAGGAAGAATGTTGATTATTGGTAGCTTACATACATTAGTCATACATATTTCATCATTAGATATATAGACATATTATAGTTGATATAGAGGTATTTGAATGGACATGAAATATGACATTTATGTTCAACATATATATTATTGAAATGTGATATACATTATTATGTATAATTAGAAAATCAGATATTTTAATTTATTTTTTATTACACAATATAATGGGTTATTTTTTTTTATTTTTTTTTATTTTATTAATAAATATCTTTAAAAAATGTTGAACAAAGTTAGAGCATAGACACAAGATGATTGTAAATGTATTTTAGGAATCTTTGACTACGTGTGTATTAACTTTGTTAAAATTTTGTTTTTTAATTTCAGATTGGCATCTGATGACTTCCAGGAATATTTTTTTGGTTCAGAAACTATTAATTTTTTAAATGGTAATAATAAACATTTTAGTATTAAATACACTCTTTGGAACAGATTATAATAAATATCCATATAATCTGTCAATAAAAAACAATTTGACTCCCATGACTGGTAGTTGTCTATTTGACAAGCACATGCATAAAATCAAATAATGCATTAATTGTAGAAAATCCACTGATTCAGAGAATATTACATTAAACTATCTTTTGTAACATTCATTGGGGAGTGAGATCCATCGATGCTTTTCTTTTGAAATTCTTAGATGTTAAAATAATTTCGGATATGTAGTCGAAATTTGACATAAATTATTTGTTTTCACTTTTAAGAAGGGGAAGTGGTTCAATTACATTAAAGTGACAGTGTTGTTGAATGTAAAATTAATTTTATAAGATCTTGTATCTTCCTTAGGTATCTCAAAACATTATTTGCTAAATTATTTTAATTTTTCCATTTATAAATGGTAGGTCATTTAACTTGATATTTTTCACAAGTTAGTTATTGGATGCCAGGTTAATCGATTTTATTTTCGAGTGGAGTCATTTTACTATAGTTATTAATATTATGTAGTTTTTAAAATCTTACCTCTTGGGTTAGACATCACATATCTATATATAATTTTCATTCCCCTTTAGTTTATTTTGACAATGTTAAATCAACATTACAAATGTTTTTGTCCTTAAAGGGACATTCACAAAGCAGATTGTGTATTGATTTTTAAATAATTCATACAAGAATTTAAACATATTTAGAAAGTACTATAGAATTACATTCAGTCTTTAAATATACTTTGAAAAAAAAACATCAATGCACATATCTTAGTCAATTACATAAGGTATCTATGTGCAACCAACAATCAGCATCAAAATAGCCTATGTAGATATGTATTTAATCCAAAAATATATATAATTACAATCTAATGATTGAATACCAAAACATATTAAGTTGTTCAAATATTATAATCTTATCCAAAATGCATACATAACATATAGCTTAATGTCCCTCTAAGCCAGTGGTTCCCAACCGCGGTCCTCAAGTACCCCCAACAGTCCTGGTTTTCATTATAGCTTAACCAGTGCACAGGTGAAATAATCAGCTGATGGATGAGAGCAGGTTGGTTACAGATCAGCCGATTACTTCACCTGTGCACTGGTTTAGCTATAATGAAAACCAGGACTGTTAGGGGTACTTGAGGACCGCGGTTGGGAACCACTGCTCTAAGCTGAAGACTCCGAAATACCTCCTTTACAATATATATTTCAGTCAGTGTGTAAAACAATCCAGAAGTTAATCTAAATTTTATTTACTCATATGTTATACTAATTTATCAAAAGGAAGGTGCCTAGGTTTCTGATATTTCAAGCATTATTGAGAAATGTTTATTTAAAGGGACATGAACTAAAAATATACTTAAAGGGAGACAGTTAAAAAATTAATGATTTATACATTCTGAATGAGTATTCTATTTTAAGCAACTTTAAAAATTGTCTCATATTATGAATGCTCCTTGTGATGTTGCTATCATTACTTTAAAAATAAGGCATTAAATAGATAATTTATTTGCTTCAGTACTCTGGACTGAACTTGGTTTTTTGTGGTGGATAAATTTATCCAACAATCATCAAGGACAACCCAGGTTTTTTGCAACAATTGTCCGTAATCTAAAATATCATTATTGATTTGCAAAGAAAGATAACAAGATAACTGTTAACATTTGAGAATCGGATTAAATTATAAAGTTGATTAACATTTCATGCTCAATCTGAATTACCAACGCTAAATTTGTTTGGACAGTGTCCCTTTAAGAGATTTAAATAGTGTATTTACTTCTCTTCCTATCTTGACATACTTTGCTTGAAAAGCATATCGAGATAGGCTCAGTAGATGAAGATTGGTGGATGCACAGAGATGCCTTATGTGATTGGCTCAACCATGTGCATTTACATTTCTTCTGTTGAGGATATCTAAATACTAAGATAAATTGATTTACATTTTAAAGTCTAAACAATCTTCTATCTCTACAGATCATTTGATACAATTGTTTGTTTGTAATGTCTATTTAAAAATAAAGACGCCACTGCACAATAACATATATGAGCAGTTCAGACAAATACAAGCTCGAGGTTTATTTGCTAATAACAAACAAACCTGTAGTTTAACATTTATAAACAGATTATCCAAGTTACTGACCTTATAACCTGAATTTGAACATTCAGAAATATTGCGTGGGAAACGCATCTTGAAACACCAGATTAGCATCTTTAAACATTAGAGTCTAATGTCACGCAATAGCACACAATCAATGTGCATTATGAAATACATTTAATAGAGCAATATCAATACTTCACAATAAGTCAATAAATGGATTTTATGAACAATAAAGACATACAATATTAAATGTGTATTTGTATTAAAGAAACAGACCGTTATTAAACCGATAAATGTCTACAACATTTAATAATATGACAGTATTAGATTTTAAAGAGAATTTAATCATTAATATTTAACGGATCACGGATATTAAATCTGCGTCACACATATCCGCATGACAGGCCCATGAGTTACTAATAAGTCTACATGAAAAATGAAGTAACAGCACCACCATGAGGTATGTGTAAGGAAGTTAATAAGATATGAAACATTAAGGAACGGCCAATCAGAGTTCATCACACAAACACAACTTGAGTCAGGATGGTCTCACAGACATTCTAACAATATTTCAAACTTTTATCCAATCAGATGTACAGATAACTTGTCCCATGGTGCATCTCATGTTTACTTCACCATATAAAAGTCCATTACACGTTGCCATCTTTGTCAGTTCTCTAATGCCTGCAGGCAGTATATCATATTTTGTTATAAACAAAAATCTACAACCCAGCAGGCATGTCAGCTCCCAGGTTCACCAAGGAGGAGAGCGCTGCACTGGTCCACGCCGTCAAGGACTTTTATCCCCAGCTGTTTGGGAACAAGAGGAGGTTGACAGATGCGCACGTTAAGAAGGCCCTCTGGGAGTCTATCACCAATGCGGTTAGATTGGTGTGTGACGTCCAGAGGACCCAGGATCAGATCATGAGGAGATTCGGAGATATGAGGTTGCGGTTAACAAAAAAAGTCAACCTCATAAGGGACTGGGTACAAGCCCGTAAAAGAGGTGGCAAAAGAGAGGCCCCGCGGAAACTGTACCTACTACCTTATGAGGTGACTTTATGCGAGCTCCTCAATCTCCGGGTCCCCAAAAGATTTAGATCCTCGCCATCCTCGGCCTCCTCTTCTTCCCTCCCAGCTGCGGGATCTGAAAGTCCTGACATGGGGGCCAGGGCAGCTGCTTCTCCGTCCGGTGGCCTGGGAGGAGATGGAGAATCTGAACCAGGTAATTATCCAACTTCATATAATATCTTAATATTTTTTATTTTTTTTTAAATGTGTATATAGTCAGATACTAAACCTATCCAGATCTCACAACATACACTACATATGATGTTTAGATATCTGATTTTAGATTAATGACACATGAAATAGGAATGATGTGTCTTGCGCTCTACAGAATATGCGTCACAGAGCGAAAATGGAATTTCGCATACACGTTAACATGGGTTTGCTGTAAGTGGCATTGCTTTACACATGTTGGTCAAATGACGGATGCGTAATTCCGCTTTGAATCATTGCGCAATGATCGCGAAAATGGAATTTCGCATACACGTTAACATGGGTTTGCTGTAAGTGGCATTGCTTTACACATGTTGGTCAAATGACGGATGCGTAATTCCGCTTTGAATCATTGCGCAATGATCGCGAAAATGGAATTGCGCATACACGTTAACATGGGTTTGCTGTAAGTGGCATTGCTTTACACATGTTGGTCAAATGACGGATGCGTAATTCCGCTTTGAATCATTGCGCAATGATTGCGAAAATGGAATTTCGCATACACGTTAACATGGGTTTGCTGTAAGTGGCATTGCTTTACACATGTTGGTCAAATGACGGATGCGTAATTCCGCTTTGAATCATTGCGCAATGATCGCGAAAATGGAATTGCGCATACACGTTAACATGGGTTTGCTGTAAGTGGCATTGCTTTACACATGTTGGTCAAAATGAAATGTGAATTATTATATATGTGAAGAATACAGTATTCTTATTTTCAATATTATACATAATAAAAAAAGAAGAATCCAAATAAATTATAACATATGCCCATCAATTGATGAGAATGAAATAACACCAAAAAATAATTAAAGCTACAGTAAACAACACAACTGATTGAAAATAAGAGTACAGGATATATTTATCATGAATTGAATTGAGGAAACAATTAACTCATGGGACTTCCAAAGGATTAATAGTTTTAAATTGATTTGCTAATAATGTAAAGATTTTAAACATGGCATGATTTGTATTAATGATATGCAATCCTCATTTAATATATTACAGATATGGATGTTGCTGCTGGATCCTTAAGGCAGGGCTTGTCACAGTATGGTATGTCTCATTTTAATTGACATTTGTCTTAGAAACATGGACAGAACATTACATACTAAATCCACATTGTTCAATATTTATATGTAATGTCCCTTTAATAGATGAACATTAAATAATTCTTCGGATATCCTTAAATAACAGATTTGAATTGCATGCTCAATCCCATTCATTACATCAACATATGGAGTAGAGAATTCATTAACACCAACATTGTCAAATCAATATAATTTTATATTAAAGGGATACTGAGCTAAAATTATTAATGTTGTCATTCAGATAGAGTATGCAATATTAATAAACATTTAAATATAATACTATAATCATATGTGAAATATTCTATTGCTAAATGTATTTTAAAATCAAGAATGTACGTTTATCTGCAGCTCAATTTTGGTTGACCAACCTGGGTTTTGATTGATGATTGCTGGATACCTTCAACAAACAATATTTATTGAATCCAATATTGCTTATCTGCCTTTAAGATTAAAATGTAGCAACATTAAAATTATAATAGGAGTCAATGTTAAATCATTTGGAACAGTTTGAACAGTGAAATCAATGATTTAAATAAATCATGTCAGTGTCCCTTTAATAAACAATAGATTAATTCATCTTTACATTCTTTGGATTAAACAATATTGATATATAATTCACATATTCACTGTTGGAGTTACTTTATAGATATCAGCATACTCTAACAGCACCATGATTACATATTTGTACTAATCAATTTTGTTTTGTATTGTGATCAATATGTGTTGTGTCCTAAACAAGATTACTGTACATTGCACAAATGGCTCGATGTGCCACATGTCTTTGTTTATATTTGTCAACAGCTGTTCTTCAAAATGTGGTTTGTGTGTATTCTTTGAAGAACATTGATCAATGGGTATATTTAGATATGCAATAGCATCGTATGAGATGAGTTTGATGTCTAATATAGTCAGAAATTAAACATATGTTCAATCCATCATTTTTTAACAGAATCCCCTTGATTCAATCAAGCATTTTTTTGTTTAATGACTGCTCTATTCTTCACATTTTCAAGTTGATTAATCTTAAAATTCGATACAGATGTGATTTAGTGATATCCCAAATGTGTTTACTAATATATATCTATATCATTCATAGAGAGAGTTGGTGTGGGGAGCCCACAGGAATCCAGCAGTGACACAGAGCCGCCTTTGCGGTCCCCTGGTAAGTCCATTGACTCATTTATATGTCATTGAAGGTGTATTGGTAATCAATATTATGAGCATGATTCTGATGAAGCATAACATTTGAAACAAACATATAATTTTCTCTTCTGATTATATATTAATTTTCTTTGAATATTGAAAGATTAATAATTACAACTTTATTAGTCTACACATTTGTTATTCAGAAGATGTATAGCATATGTTTGTTTCCATGTTCATTTTTGACAACAGTCATCAAGTGATACACACATGAGAAATCTTAAATGTTCTATGCTTTTATGATTTTGAAATTAATACAAACAATACATCGAAAATCTGAATCATTGAGAATAACAAATCTAATGTAATTTGTATGCTCCATCAAAATGATGTAAATCATAACTTTGGGTGTGTATATCTTTAATGCAACATTGATGTGTGTCTTTGAACAACAGTAACATATGTTATAATATCTGATCTTAACGTGTACACAACATGTTATGTTTTACAGAGATTGATTTAACATGTGTGACAGAGGAGGAAGAGGCTGCCTTGGAGTCTGATGGTATGTGAAATATATCTATCATGTTTCCAACATGTTGCTTTATTTGAAATCATTTTATTGAAGACATTCAAAGTCTACAGCTTTTGCACTTTAAAAAGGAATATTATTTGTCTGTTCAAATACACTACTGCCCCCTTTCTATATCAGGCAGCATGAAAATATATTTTTTTTAAAAATGTATAATTCATCCCATCATTATGTCACATGCATATTCCAGGCCAAAACACAATAATAATGTTATAATTGTACATACAGTAATTGATATTCATCTGAGTGCCTATATGCATACCATATCCTCATTTCATAATTGTTTACAAATTCAAACACACTTCGAAGTATATTGAAAACATAATCAATTTGAAATGCGTTGATTTGATTTCATGATGTATGAGATGTTAATATATTTTTTATTTTTTTTTCAGATGGATCCGCCACTTCTGGTCATCTGGTTTCTGCCCCTGCCCAGTCCCCTGACCATGCCCAGACCCCTGCCCCTGCCCAGGCCCAGACTCCTGACCATGCCCAGACCCCTGCCGGCCCTTCCCATTTGTCATTTTCTGTCCCTCCCAAAACACGCCATTACACCCCCCTTCGCCGCTCTCCCCGTATTATGGGCCGTACAGCTGCCCAGACCCAAACTCACCACTCCCCAGCTGTACGGCCTACCCCGGAGCAGCAGCTCATCCCTCCCCAAGCCAATCCCATCCCTCCCCAAGCCAATCCCATCCCTCCCCAAGCCAATCCCATCCCTCCCCAACCCAATCCCATCCCTCCCCCCTGTCTCAACCTTCATTGTCCTGGGTGTCGGATTGTCCTTCCCAGGCACAGCTGTAAGTATCATTCAAAATCAACATTATAAGATACTTAAAGGTACACTGAAGGTAAATATTTTCTATTGTGATTCAAATAGAGCATGCAATGTTAATCAAATTTATAATTTACTACTCTTATGAATTATTCTTCATTCTCTTGCTATCTTTATTGAAACAAAGAAATGCCTAGAATTATTTTTAAATAGAAAATAATTGTGGACATCATTTCTTTATTGTTGGATGAATGTATCCATCAACCAGCAGGGACAAACAAAGTTGATAAACAAATATGGCCTGCCCTAAAAACCGACATTCTTGCATTCAAAATCTAGCTAGAGAATTCTAACATTTAAAGAATATGTGTAATTTTTTCATATTTGTAATGTCATGCTCTATCTGAATCAGTCAATTAAATATTTAGGTTCAGTGTCCCTTTAATTTGATATCACTACATATACCAATCACCACTACTTGGATCCAACAATTTATGTACAAATGTTGATACATTATCTCTTGTCTAACCCAGTGGGAATGTAATTTCTTCAGGTTGCTATGTTTACACAGCTTGTCCTCAACGCCAAAATGTTTAAGGATAGGTGTGCCTACCACAGTATAATTAAAATATTTAAATTGCTAATGTAAGTACAATGTAAATCCTTTAACAAGATTTTATACACTCAAGCTGTATAAGTGGATCATTTAAAACCAATTAAAGGGGACAACATGTTTGAGTAAACTGTCCCTTTAATGATTTCGGTCTGTCTGAATAACATATTTCATGTGTAAAGAATCAATTAAAACTAATTGATGTAAAGAATGATTTGTCTTTATGATGACTATGTATCTTTGCTTATTTTTTCGTCTGTTGTGTAATTATCCTTAATATTTAATTTATTCTTTATTTTAGGCTGTGACTCAGCATGGCTCATGCTAGAAGGTCTAGCACGAGTAGAGCAGGCCGTGCTGAGGAACGCAGCTGGCCTGAGAGGGATGAACGACACCATGCAGGCCCAGCTCCGGATTCAGGACTTGACTCTGCGTGAAATAATGCGATTAACTTCAAGGCCTGAATCTGGAGCTGGACATGCACAGGACAATGAAGAGGATGACCAGTAAGTGGAGGATCTGGAGATGCTCCAAGGTCGCAGATAAGAATCCTCTGTCCACATGTTGATGTTTTTTTTTATTGTTGCCATTTGGCCTTTTTCAAAGTTTATTGTTGTGCCTGTTGCACTCTTTTACCTTGTCATATGTCTCCAATGGGGCTATGGTGGCCCTTGGCAACTCTCTTCATGGACTGTGATGCACTCTGTTACCTTGTCATATGTCTCCAATGGGGCTATGGTGGCCCTTGGCAACTCTCTTCATGGACTGTGATGCACTCTGTTACCTTGTCATATGTCTCCAATGGGGCTATGGTGGCCCTTGGCAACTCTCTTCATGGACTGTGATGCACTCTGTTACCTTGTCATATGTCTCCAATGGGGCTATGGTGGCCCTTGGCAACTCTCTTCATGGACTGTGATGCACTCTGTTACCTTGTCATATGTCTCCAATGGGGCTATGGTGGCCCTTGGCAACTCTCTTCATGGACTGTGATGCACTCTGTTACCTTGTCATATGTCTCCAATGGGGCTATGGTGGCCCTTGGCAACTCTCTTCATGGACTGTGATGCACTCTGTTACCTTGTCATATGTCTCCAATGGGGCTATGGTGGCCCTTGGCAACTCTCTTCATGGACTGTGATGCACTCTGTTACCTTGTCATATGTCTCCAATGGGGCTATGGTGGCCCTTGGCAACTCTCTTCATGGACTGTGATGCACTCTGTTACCCTGTCATATGTCTCCAATGGGGCTATGGTGGCCCTTGGCAACTCTCTTCATGGACTGTGATGCACTCTGTTACCCTGTCATATGTCTCCAATGGGGCTATGGTGGCCCTTGGCAACTCTCTTCATGGACTGTGATGCACTCTGTTACCTTGTCATATGTCTCCAATGGGGCTATGGTGGCCCTTGGCAACTCTCTTCATGGACTGTGATGCACTCTGTTACCTTGTCATATGTCTCCAATGGGGCTATGGTGGCCCTTGGCAACTCTCTTCATGGACTGTGATGCACTCTGTTACCCTGTCATATGTCTCCAATGGGGCTATGGTGGCCCTTGGCAACTCTCTTCATGGACTGTGATGCACTCTGTTACCTTGTCATATGTCTCCAATGGGGCTATTGTGGCCCTTGGCAACTCTCTTCATGGACTGTGATGCACTCTGTTACCTTGTCATATGTCTCCAATGGGGCTATGGTGGCCCTTGGCAACTCTCTTCATGGACTGTGATGCACTCTGTTACCCAGTTATATGTCTCCAATGGGGCTATGGTGGCCCTTGGCAACTCTCTTCATGGACTGTGATGCACTCTGTTACCTTGTCATATGTCTCCAATGGGGCTATGGTGGCCCTTGGCAACTCTCTTCATGGACTGTGATGCACTCTGTTACCTTGTCATATGTCTCCAATGGGGCTATGGTGGCCCTTGGCAACTCTCTTCATGGACTGTGATGCACTCTGTTACCTTGTCATATGTCTCCAATGGGGCTATGGTGGCCCTTGGCAACTCTCTTCATGGACTGTGATGCACTCTGTTACCCTGTCATATGTCTCCAATGGGGCTATGGTGGCCCTTGGCAACTCTCTTCATGGACTGTGATGCACTCTGTTACCCTGTCATATGTCTCCAATGGGGCTATGGTGGCCCTTGGCAACTCTCTTCATGGACTGTGATGCACTCTGTTACCCTGTCATATGTCTCCAATGGGGCTATGGTGGCCCTTGGCAACTCTCTTCATGGACTGTGATGCACTCTGTTACCTTGTCATATGGCTCAAATATTCCTTATTTTTACAAGATTATTTCTAAACGTTGTTGATGTTTTCTTACATACTAATAAAAGACATGTCATTGCACGATTCTTTGTCCTCATTCTTCATGTTATTTTTTGAAAGCTCTAGTTTATCTTGTTGATCCTTAAAGGGACCTACCAAAAATAATTTTTTAACAAAAATCATATATGTAAGACAATTGTAAATGACTTTAAGATTAACATCTCCAATGTAATCTTATTATTTGTCTTTATATATTTTTCTCTTAGCTTTATCATTGCATGATTATGATTAGCATAGTAATTGTTTTATATATGTATATATAGATTGTTATTTGTGTATATATGTATATTTACATTTTCACATCCATGTGTGTATTTATAAACTCTGCATGAATTGATGCACCTTTAACAAATGATCTGAGGATTGATACAATGATATAATCCCTGTAAAGTGTTCATTTTATTGAAAAAGTATTGTCTATGTGTATCCTCTTTTTTAAAAAAAAAATCATGTCCCTTTAAGTGATGGTGAGCACAATTGTTAATGAATGTATTTCCATTTCTAAAGCGTTTTTGTCCGTTTTACATGAACAAGGACATATAATCTTATTAATAAACAATCTTATTGTAATGTTGACAGCACATGTATTTCATTTTCAATTCTATCTTATTGTAAAAGTGTAACCAAATCAATCTCTGTGTGTAATGCGCATATTTTAGATGATGAATATTTTTTAACAAATATGTTAACAAAATACTTCTCCTCCCATATATGGCTATAGGTAGGCTTACCATATTTAAACTTGAATAAATGACACGTTTAATCAATCCATGTATAATTATTGTTATTCCCAAACAATCAAAACATATATTAAAACATCAATGGCGTATGTATTTCTCATGTGTATCTTTTAAATGTTAAAGATATACACCATAGCTATAGTTAAAGGGACAGTCAAGTCCGAAAAGATGATTCATGATTTCGTGACATTCCTAGATAGCAATCTAGACACATACTAGTTCCTAAAATATAAATACGTTTCTTAGTGATATGCCAAGCTGTCAACTGAGTCCTTGTATTGGCTGCGGTTTTTCAGCGATCTCGGATGCGCCATGTTGATTAAGACGTCACCTGCCAGGCTGTCCAATGATTCCTTGTATTGACTGACGTTCTTACGTGATCAAGAATGTGCCTTTTATTGGATGGCGTTTTGACGCGATCAAGGATGCGCCTTTTTTTGGGGGCGTTCTTACGTGATCAAGAATGTGCCTTTTATTGGATGGCGTTCTTATGTGATCAAGGAAGCGCCATGTTAAGACGTCACATGCAAAGGTAAAAAAACGTCTGATTGTATTACGTAGTCCCGCAATATTTGTTTGTGCACGTTAAACACGTTTGTGACTGCAGCCAATTTTAAAAACCTTGCGAATATGTATTATTTGCATCATGTTACATTGTTGACCCGTAGCTGATAAAGACCACCAAATTCTCTTTTGCTGGATGTCTGGTTGAATAAACGAACGAAAGCAAAATGTTTTCATGCATATGATATTTCGAGGCAAGTGCAAATCTCTATAGTCCATGTTGTTTAATATGTTTGTCAACAATATGTTCCTTTTTCAGAAAAATGACTGTTGTGTTTAATGTTAAAGATATCTAATTAATAAATATGCGCTATTGTGTTAGAATCAAGTAATCAATATGCATTTATCTTTATCATATGCTAAATATATGATGCCGACTTCTTCTAAATGTAATTTCGTTGTATATTTTATTAAAGGTTCATTAGGCACTCACATTATAAATGAAATCTTTTAATTTGTTCTCTAGTTAGATAGTCCATTGTTTAACAAATACACGTTTCATTTTGCTTCTGTTCAAATAAAATGTAATTAATTATCAATCTCCTCGCCAAGGCTCTAAGTTTCATGTGAGTACCATCTCCAGCTTTCTCCTGTTTTGTGTATGATGGTGTATTGTCTTGTTTTACGGTTGTAATGGGGGTTCATCTATATTTTCAATAGAGCTAACCCGATTTTCTTTGAAAGTGTTTGAAGCTTTGTAATATTGATATCAGTATATGTTAATCTTGTTGTTTGTAGTAGTGTCTATTACATACAGTTCTGTTAAAAATATAGTATACTGTCCCTTTAATGCAAATGTTTATTTTTGTATCATGTATGAGTTCCACATTGGTTAATCTCCAAATATATTATTGTTAGCATATTTTCACCCCCCCACTCCTAAAAGGACTTTAAACCATATTCATTGTTAAAACAAATGTCTTTCTGAAAATAAATGAACACAATAATGTCTCTTTAAGAAAATAGACTTTATTTAACACGTCAATATAAATCTGATTTCAATATTTATTGTTTGAACAAGTACATGTAGATATACCAACAATCTTCAAATATATGTTAGGATATGTAATTTTGTTAAAGGGACAGTTTAGAAAACAAATAATGTTTTGCATTATTCTAAAAGTCAATTTTGTAATATCAATGATATCAAAGTTTTCTCACCAATTAATCATTTGTCTGTGTTTATTTTAATTTGCTAGCTAAACCTATGAGGTCCGTGTGCTGATTTCTTCGAGCTTGAAGAGTGCATGTAATCATTATACAATTTGACCACTAGAGGGCATTTGGATAGCATTTGTATATGTTAAACCTTGTGCTCATACAGCAGATTATTTAACATGTATTGATCATTGATATCTAAAATGTTGTTAGGTCAGAACAACAAATAAGTGTTCATTTTTCATAGTCATAGATACAAGGGTAAGCACATAAATCACACGTATTTCTCCATGTTTTGTTGTTTCCAACTTGATAATGCGTAATACAGTGTTTTCTTTGTAATCAATAATTTTCTGACTGTCCCTTTAAGCTGTGTTATTGGCATTCAAACAGTAATATGCCATCATGGATAATTGTAATGGTAATTTTGTTTGCGATTCGGGAAACAGTTTGGACATCACATCACAGAAACCAATCAATATCATGAACAAGGATAGGTATGTGATGATGTGGTTTTCACACACTTATAACCCACACTCTGCAAACAATCTGCCTCCATGGACCCGGTCCCATAGAAGTAGATTATATACAGAGTGTGGTCCACAAGTGTATGAAAACCACATCATCACATACCTATCCATTACACATTAAATAAAAAAAACATTAAACATGAAAACAAATACTTACTTCCTCTTCCTTCCCCTCTTCCCACGGGGCTGAGGCTCTGGGAGGGGCAACTGCCGACTCTGACGAGTTCTCCTTGGAGATGTTGTGGGAAGAGTGGAAGGAAGAGTACTGGGACGACCAAGGTGAGGAGGAGAAGATGGCTGAGGAGGAGAAGATGGCTGAGGAGGAGAAGATGGCTGAGGAGGAGAAGATGGCCCAGCAGCAGGAGGCCCAGCAGCAGGAGGCCCAGCAGCAGGAGGCGGACCAGGAGGCAGACCAGCATGCGCCTCCCGGAAAAAATTAAACATCTCTTGGAGTAGATTAATAATTGTGTTTTGCCCTTCTTCTATTCTATTAAGTATGTTTATTATTTGGTTTTGTCCTTCAAGAATTTGGTTTTGTCCTTCAATTATTTTGTTTTGTCCTTCAAGAATTCTAGTTCGGCCTTCTATATTTTGTATCTGGGAGTTACGCATCTGGTCTATGTAGTCTAGTAGAACCCGCACCTCCGCTATTTCCTCTTGTTGTGCTTGGCGGGGTACCCGTGCATGGCGGGGTGCGGTTCTTTGAGGGGCCTCTGGTTCCGCGGGCTCCTCCTCTGCTTCCGGGGCCTCTTCATCAGCTTCCGTGCGCTCTTCGTCACGGGGGGCCTCTTCCCTCCGAAGTGGAAATTCCTCCCCACCACTCTCATCCCGGGGAGATGGAGGAGGCTGTATTTGTTGTGCTGCCTCCTCCCCGGACTCTGTATATTTGAACAAATAAAAAATGTAGATATTAGCATATTTCCAAATGAAGCTTTAAATGACTTAGCTTACGATACAATTACAAAAGCAGAATCATTAATCCACTTTGAAATCTAAGAATCAATACGATTTCCGCATTTTCTAAACCGTGTTTGTGATATCTCTGTTAAATCTGAATGTTTTAGCGTTTGTTTTCAGTCTGTTTAAACGCACACCTAACCTATAGCCTAGATACTGATGTAACCGCAAAGTAATTGTGAATGCGTGTAAATAACGTTATAGCATTAATCTGATCCTTAAAGGGACATTATACCCAATGTTTTATCTTTCATGATTTAGAAGCATACATTTATAATCAACTTTCTAATGTCCTTTTCTTATCTAATTCGCTTCATTCTCTGGATATTCTTTGCTGAAAAGCATATCTAGATATGCTTAGAAGATGCTGATTGGTAGCTGAATATAGCTGCCTCCTGTGATTGTTTCACCGTGTGCATGTCTATTTCTTCATTAAAATATATCTCAAGAATGATTCAAATTAGGTAATATAAGTACATTTGAATATATACCATAAAGTGTGACCGCACCACCCTTTCTAGTTAGTGCGCTCAGGCACGGGATAAAGTCCGGTCAAAGACTGAATAATAGTACAAAATTACAAAAATCCCAGCCACTGAGTCTTAGAGTCAAAAAGTTTTATTCTTCAACAAAAGATATGATCAAAATTGATCTTTCACAAAAAGCAATCATGAGTATCAAGGAAACATCAGGTGTAAGTTCACTCAAATCCACACATACCCCATCCACCAAACTGGCTGTATTTGTTGTGCTGCCTCCTCCCCGGACTCTGTATATTTGAACAAATAAAAAATGTAGATATTAGCATATTTCCAAATGAAGCTTTAAATGACTTAGCTTACGATACAATTACAAAAGCAGAATCATTAATCCACTTTGAAATCTAAGAATCAATACGATTTCCGCATTTTCTAAACCGTGTTTGTGATATCTCTGTTAAATCTGAATGTTTTAGCGTTTGTTTTCAGTCTGTTTAAACGCACACCTAACCTATAGCCTAGATACTGATGTAACCGCAAAGTAATTGTGAATGCGTGTAAATAACGTTATAGCATTAATCTGATCCTTAAAGGGACATTATACCCAATGTTTTATCTTTCATGATTTAGAAGCATACATTTATAATCAACTTTCTAATGTCCTTTTCTTATCTAATTCGCTTCATTCTCTGGATATTCTTTGCTGAAAAGCATATCTAGATATGCTTAGAAGATGCTGATTGGTAGCTGAATATAGCTGCCTCCTGTGATTGTTTCACCGTGTGCATGTCTATTTCTTCATTAAAATATATCTCAAGAATGATTCAAATTAGGTAATATAAGTACATTTGAATGTTTTGTCAAATTGTATTCGCTACCTGAATCATGAAAGTAAAGGTTTGCGTATAGTGTCCCTTGAAATACATTCATATGTGAATTTATTCTTAAATTAGCTTAACGTCAGATGAAAGTGGCAGGTTCCCGGTATCAATTCCTCCGATACCGACTATATCCACCTCGGAGATGCTGGGTCGCAACATTTCCTCCCATCGGCAGTACTCTATTTCCAGGGCAGGTCCGCCACCGGTTCCTGCGGCATGTCGGGCCTCCAGGCTTAACTTTTTCTTGAGATCCATTTTGCAGTCCCGTTATCGATGTTTTATAGAGTCCATATCTCTGTTCCGGCCACCCACGGCATTGACTGCATTCCTTATCTCATTCCAGAGCCTCCTCTTGTCAGTCGGGGTAGTCTTCTGGTGCTGCAGCCTCCTATACCTGGCCATATAGGCCTCGACGAGGGCCTCCTTCTCCTCCATCGAAAACCTCGCCTCCCTAGTCGCCTTGGCCTTCCCCTGTGACGATGCCCTCTGTTTCCCGGACTGTGAAGCCCTACTCTGTCCGCCACTGGGCCCAGCCACTTGTTCATCTTGAACCAAGTGGCTGGGTCCACCCACCGCTTCCACCCCCGCTTCCTGCCCCGCTTCCTGCCCCCCTTCCTGCCCTGTTCCTCCCCCCCTCCCTCTCCTCCCCCCTCTACCTCTCCCCTGCCTGGCCTCCATCTGTTCCCTAAACTAAACCCCAAATAATCAAACAAAAAGTGAGTGTGATGAAATGAAAGGGGGTCAAAATAAAGAACTAAAAAGACAAAAAAAGTGCTGAAAGTGTGAGAGGGATGTAAAAAAAACAAAGAGGGTAAGGAGTATTTAAATAAACCAAAAGAAGAAGAAGACTAAAAGGAGGATATGTAAACTAAATGTAACTAGGGGATGGGTATGGGATGGGTATGGGGTATGGGATAAGAGTAAATGGGATTACAGGGAATGGGACTACAGGGAATGGGGTATGGAGTGTAGTATGAGGGGGTATGGGGTATGGAGTGTATGTAGTGTTATTGATAAGTGTATGTATGTATTGAATGTGTTTGCGTGTAAATGTGTTACGTGTACAGAAAAATCACTCGCTCGCTAACTCACACTACTACTAATTCTCACTAACTCACACTACTACTAATTCTCACTAACTCACACTACTACTAATTCTCACTAACACACACTACTACTAATTCTCACTAACACACTACTACTAATTCTCACTAACAAACACTCCCACTAACTCTCACTAACTACCACTAACTCACGCTCCCACTAACAACTCTCACTAACAACTCCCACTCCCACTAACTCACTCACGCTCCCACTAACAGACTCTCTCCCACTCCCACTAATTCCCACTAACTCACTCACGATAACACTACCAACTGACTCTCTCACGCTAACACTAACTCACTCACAATAATGCACCAACTCTCTAATCTTCAACCTCCAATCTCCAAAGACCCACCAGCAACACAGTCAAAGAAGCCATGCTTGTGTGGTGCTTATATACCCTGTGTAAATGTTTAATGATGTACCTATTTGCGTTGTAAATTGTGTTCAGGTGTGCATTATTAGCAATTCGTATTTGTGCAATGTGTATTAGGTGTGTGAATTTGCGCATGCTCATTTTGAGTTATTATTTGTGGAATGTGTAGAATGCGATGATGTCATAGTGGTCGTTTTCTCTAACATTGTCCAATAGTATTCTTTTTAAATGTGAATTTGCGATGGTGTGTTATTAGTGAAGTGTTGTATATGTATGTTTGTCCTAATATATAGTGATATTGAATGCGATTATTTATCTAGTGTATGTATATATTTTTTATTCCTTGTTGTTATTTAGCGTATTTCCGCATCTTAAAGTATATGCGTATTCCCCGTATTGAATTTTATTAAAAATCCCCCCGTTTGTGAATGTGTAATGCTTGTGTGCTTTGTTGATTGATTGTTGTTGTGACATTTGCGGCGTGTTATTGTTGTGCATGATGTGGTATGCGTCATATGACCGAGCCGTGCGTATTTCTCGCGAGATCGAGTGTTAGGTGAAAAAAGCTATTTTTTTGCTTTTCCATTGATCTCTATGGGAGACTGTCTAACGCGGGCAGGATTACGCGTGTGACATACACGCGTTAGGAGCATCGTTAGATGGTCTTTTTTTAACTCTAAATACCGGAGTCAAACAATGCCGTGCGTTAGACATAAACCACGCGTAGCGTTAACAACCCATCTACCGCCAAACTCCAAATCTAGCCGTTAGCTAGCTACAATATAATGAATAGTTATATTGTAGCTAGCTTAGGTTTTATTTTTATTTCACAGGTAAGTTTGTATTTATTTTAACTAGGTAGACTAGTTAGTAAATAATTATTAACTATTTACTAACTGCCTTGTTAAAATAAATACAAACTTACCTGTGAAATGAAACCTAACCTGCCTTACACTGAGATAAACAGCTATTTTGCTTCAAAAAAATACAAACACCCCCTAACAGTATAAAAAACCCCACCCCTCAAACTACCAAGGGCCCTTAAAAGGGCCTTTTGTAGGGCATTGCCCTGAGATAAACAGCTATTTTGCTTCAAAAAACACCCCCTAAAAATATACATTACACAAAATAAAAAACAAAATTATCCAAAATTTAAAAATAATTACACCTAATCTAACAGCCCATCCAAAATAAAAAAAACCTAGCCTACAATAAACCAATGGCCTTAAAAGGGCCTTTTGTGGGGCATTGCCCCAAAGATATCAGCTCTTTTACCTGTAAAAAAAAAACACAAAGACCCCCCAAAAGTAAAACCCACCACCCAAAATAAAAAACCTTATTCTAAAAAAACCTAAGCTACCCATTGCCCTGAAAAGGGCATTTGTATGGACATTGCCCTTAAAATGGCATTTAGCTATTTTAGTGCCCAGACCCTAAACTAAAAATAAAACCCATCCAATAAACCCTTAAAAAAGCCTAACACTAACCCCCTGATGATCCACTTACAGTTTTTGAAGTCCCGCTTGAAGTCTCGTCCTGATTCAGGCGGCGAGAAGTCTTCATCTGATTTGAACAGCCAATAGGATATTAGCAGCTCTCATTCCTATTGGCTGATTCAAATTTTTCAGCCAATAGGAATGCAAGGGACGAAACTTGTAATTGCTGCATTAGGGAAAATGATGCATTATGGGCCACAACGCTGCTATTTGACTCATAACGCAAAACTCGTAATCTAGGTGTTAGTTAGATTGATGTATATATAAATATATCTCCATATGTTAAGGCCTATGTATACCTATTTCTAATGAGGTTAGGAGAGTAACTAGATGCCCAATTTTAAAAGACAGTGATCAAATGATAAGCCATGAATATATATATTTAAGTGTATTTGGTCCATTTACAAACTTAAGCTCATCCCTTTAAATAAATGAAAGATATAAATTCATCCCTTTAAATAAATGAAAGATATAAATTCTACAAACACATACAAAAATATAAAGTAAAGATTTTTATTTTAAATGTAAGAGATGCTTCATCTTTATGGCACAACTCACCATTGCCATCTTGTGGCCAGTTAGTAAAAGTACAACCAGCTATACTTAACATTGGGAACATTATTTATTTGAAAAAGTTCATTAGTATTCATCCAATCACAGCGTTACAGATCTTCACACATCAGTGAATTAGGGCAGAGTTACAATTCAGGATAAATTGGGACACAGGACACCCACAAAGGATCTTACACTAATTTAAAGTGGGCTGAAAGCGCTGTCAAAAAATTCCCTGAAAGAGAACTTTGAATCCTGGTTGTACCCATTTTATATTTTAGATATCCTTGGAAACCTTTGCCTGTTTTTCCTGTGGACTAAGAGATTCTGTGGGACCGGATACAGTGGGAACATACAGCTTGACTAGCAAAAAGTCTTTACTTATATTTAAGCAGTTATTGCATTTAAAGTCTTTATTGAGATAGACATGATATAAATTATAAGCCCATGTATATATATGCACTACCCCTATTGTCTAGGAATCTAATTCACCTAACAATACAAGAAATCCTTTCATAGATATTGTGTAGTTCATTTTTAGTTTGTTATAAGGAAAGCTCTGGGCGTTATGTTTAAATAGATGTTTAATTTAGTTATATTATATTCTCTAAGGCTGAGACTTGTTGAGGCATCATAAAGTTTTTTTTTGTTTTTTTTACTGGTTATTGGTATTCATCCTGAGTCTGAATAATGGCAGTAAATTGTTACGTTCTCAAAAAATAATTTTAAGGGTAACATTGCCTAAGATTGTATTAAATAACCAACGTTAGTAACGCATATTGCATGATTGGTTCATGCTGGTTTATTTTACCTTGTTATAGACTTCACTGTTAGATTTGTACCTATAGGGTTAAAAACTAAGAGGGATAGTATATTTGTATTTTATAGTGCGTCAGTGTTTGTTTTGTGTATAATTAAATGGTATATCGCTTGTTAATATCTTGTTTAATACATCTGTATATATTTATCCTAACTGAATCCTCTTTACTCCATAAATATAATTTGCCGTGTTTAAAAAGATATCACCTGATCAGAACTACAGTAAAATAATACAAATATATGGGAGGTTACTTCTCAGATAGTCATAAATAATAATGTAATCTAAGAAATATAACAGGATGGTGCAATAAAGCCACAGAGGGTAACAGTTGTTAGAGGGAATCCCCAAACAGAGATAAATAGCGACAAACCATTGCATCCCTGTGCGCATTTCAAAAAAGGGGGAAAAAAAGGCTAATTTGCAGATCGCATAAGTGCTTACTTTAGCGTGACTCTGTTATGGCTTTAAAAAATCACTTAACAGCTGCTGTGATTGACGTATGGATATCACATGGTAATTGTATCTAATAAATGGCAACCTTTACAGAGTTACGTCACAACCCAGAAGAAGTTCCAGGCGCCACAAGAGTGGAGCGAAACGTGCACAGGGACGCATTGAAACACGCACAGGGACGCATTGGTTTGTCGCTATTTATCTCTGTTTGGGGATTCCCTCTAACTGCTGCTACCCTCTGTGGCTTTAGTGCACCATCCTGAAAAGGAACTTTGCATGTGGATATTACAGGTATACAAGTGACCGGTGGCACCGGGGAAATCTCTGGCTGCGGTCCGCCTTCATGATCTGGAAGTGCAAATCCCTATGGTTCCGTGAGTGTGTTCACCATCATTTGCCTTTGTTGAGGGTATCATGTTTTGGCTGACCATGGATACAACGAGTGGTCTGTGGATCGTATAATTGTGCTTTTTCATCTGACTCACTATACGCTAATGCAGCCCTTCTTAAACTGTGGGTCACGACACCATATGGGGTCGCGTAACCCTAATGTGGGGGTCGCGAAAAATTCAGGGAGGCCCATGTAAGAAGGGGCCTCCTGATTCCATATTTCATCCTGCGTTTTTATGGCCGGTCTTAGGGGTGTGCGACCTGTGCCATCGCAAAGGCCACACGCTCTAAGTGCTGGCTGGCTTCCTGCTTCCTCCCAGCACTCCCTCTTCCCTCCTCTGCGGCAGCTCTGGGATGAAGTGATCATATGTCACTTCCTCCCAGCATACTATGCTGCTCAGGAGAAAAGAGGGAGCCCTGCAGAGAAGGTCCTTGCCCAGCAGGTATGGCAGGAGGCCTATCTTTGTTGGAGTTGCAAGCGAGAGTACTGGTAGCTACTCTTAGAAATCAGTATCAAACTCCCATGAAGGTTTTTTGTTTGTTTTTTCCCCTGTCACCATGGCTCACATATTAACCTGGTCCCTGGGTAAGCAAAATTGCTTACAGGTGTTATCAGATATACTTAATCAAGTCTTCTACAGTTTTTGTTTCCCAATCTTGGGTTTCAAGAGATCCTGTGAATACAAATACTTTAATATTTAATCAAAATCTTCCAGACCAGGGCTATTCAGATTTTCTTTCCTTGGATGCAGGAAACAAACCAGATTTTATGAATATCCATATACAAGCACAGATGAGTCAATTAGTAAATCATGGGGGAGTATGAGTATGGAAGGGAGGGTATGAGTATGGAAGGGAGGGTATGAGCATTGAAGGGGGAGTATGTTAGGAGCAGGGGAGTGAGCATGGAAGGTGCAGGGAGCATGGAAGGGGGAAGTATGAGCATGGAGTATGAGTATGGAAGGGGGTATGAATATGAAGGTGGAGTATGGAAGGTGCAAGGCAGTGAGCATGGAAGGGGTAGTGAGCATGAAAGGGGTGTGTGATGAGAATGGGAGTGTGATGTCATCAGATGGGGGCGTGACCTAAGGCCTTTATAGTCTATGTTGCAGTTACTAAGTCTGAGTTGTTGCACAGTCTGTATACGTCTATGATCTGCAATAAAATAGCTTTGTACCTTCTATGCTGTGTCCTGCATATCATGACAGGGGAAGTATGAGTGTGAAGGGGGTATAAATATGAAGGGGGAGTATGGAAGGAGCACGGGAATGAGCATGGAAGGGGCAGTAGCCATGAAAGGGGGGAGTATGAGCATGGAAAGGGGGAGTATGAGTATGAAGGGGGAGTATGAGTATGGAAGGGGGTATGAATATGAAGGGGGAGTATGGAAGGTGCAGGGGAGTGAGCATGAAAGGGGCAGTGAGCATTGAAGGGGGGAGTATGAGCATTGAAGGGAGAGTATGAGTGTGAAGGGGGTATGAATATGAAGAGGGAGTATGGAAGGGGCAGGAGAGTGAGCATGGAAGGGAGGAATACAAGCATGAAGGGGTGAGTATGATTTATTATCAGTAAATGTTTGATTTGTATACCTATTTTATAGACCCGGGGTCACGTAAAATTTTCTCGCTCGAAAAGGGGTTGTGAGTGGAAAAAGTTTAAAGGGCCATAATACCCAAATGTTTAAACACTTGAAAGTGATGCAGCATAGCTGTAAAAAGCTGACTAGAAAATATCACCTGAACATCTCTATGTAAAAAAGAAAGATATTTTACCTCAAAAGTTCCTCAGTAGCCACCTCCCATTGTAAAGGATTTCTAAGCAGCATTTTAGTGTGTCTGTCCCGGGACATCTTAGGGGCTGAGCATTGTGCACTCTCATATTATTTCACCAATCAGGTAAAGGAAGCTTACTATGAAATCTCATGAGAGTTAAGTCAAATCTCATGAGATCACAGTAAGAGTTCATGACCTCAGCACTGATGATGCTGATTGGCTGCTGTTCATTTCTTCATTTTTTTTTATTTTTACCTGCAGCTGGGAGCAGCTGAGTATAACTTTTTACACAGAACTTACTCTGCTGAGCTGAGGAGATTGTGAGGTAAAATATCTTCCTTTTTTACATAGAGATGCTCAGGTGATAATTTCCTGTCAGCTTTTTACAGTTATACTGCATTAGTTTCAAGTGATTTAGCATATGAGTATTATGTCCCTTTAAGAAGCCCTGCGCTAATGCACCTATGCTAATCTGCATTGCCTTTTACTACTCTGCTCTCTTTGGAGAAGTCTTATGGCATTAACTGTTTTGCTTTACCTTTGTGGTGCACCACAGACATAATTTACTAACCGGTTATTACCTTGAGCCCATATCTTGATCTGGGGGATCCCATTACATGATGTTTTTAATGTTTATATTGTATTAATTAATAAATATGTTTAAATTGTTTTGTGCATAAAACTTTCTCTGTAGTTTTTTCTTATTTTTGCTGTTGATATTTATATAGATACATAAGTGCTGGTTACCTAGACTCCTAGATCCCACTTATCTGGTGGGACCTACTCTTTTTTCTATTTTGTGTATTTTATTTTCTTTATTTGTTTTTTTGGATTTATGTATATAACTAGTGTATATATTTTTCTGTACAGGTGACCTCAGCAGTGATTGTGGTGTGTCATGGGGAGTCGTTTAATGATGGGCCACATGATAACTCACTGATATCCCATAATACCATAATCACTTGTACTGGGCGGTATGTTACACGTATTGGTCACATCATTCTTGTGAACTCCTGGCATGGGATGCCATTGCGTCACTGAGGATTATGTGACACTGCCTTACCGCTTCATATTACACGATCCGGTCACTCACTGCACTTTGTTTGTTGCCGTGACAACCCTATACACGCCCACTAGTTGTGACGCATCACGCCGGAGTCGGGGCGTTATGACGTCACTGAAGTGGGAAGCTACAGCGCAGTTGATGCAGGATTTTAAGGTATATAAGGCAGGTAAAGGTGTTTGGGGTATATTGTTTTTAGGTTCACATTGTTGAGCCACATTTTGACATCTGACAAAGGTGTGGGGAGCACACCAAAACGTTATGCCCTTTTTACATTGAGGCAATAAATGCTACGTTTTATGATATAAGACCAGTGAGTGTCTTTTCTTGGAATGGAATATATACACATATACATATTTATACACACACACACATACACATATATATCATAGAGCTCTTTGTAGTTAAAAACCTTGTCATATACAGTATACCTTTTAACCCTTGTAAAAAATGTTTAATATTTATAAAGTGTATATATGAGTGTAGCCATTTATTTTAATGTATTTATGTTGTGTTTTGGTCTTTAGTTGCACTAACTTGACAAGTGCAAATTTATGTTGTGCTTAAGTTAACGCGTTTACTTTCAACTTGCAATACGTGTGTAAGTTAACACGGTCAGGATATAGCTTATTGTGACTCCATCTAAAAATAGTGCACCACTTGTAATCTAACATTTTGGGGTACATTTATCAAATGGTGGATGGACATGATTTGCTGTAGCGAATCATGTCCGCCCAACGTCGCTAAATGCAGAGAGCATACGCTGTTGGCATTTAACATTGTACACGCATTTCTAGAAAAATCCTTGTGCAATGCTGCCCCCTGCACATTCGCAGCCAATCGGTGTCATTTATCCCAATCATTTTGGATCAGGATGATTGCTGCTCACCATCTAAAAGGTGACGGACAAGTTAAGGAGCAGCGGTCTTACCACCGCTGCTTCTTAACTTAAGTTTCCGGCGAGCTGGAAACTTTGTCTAGATTGCAGCATCCGCTGCTTGGTAAATCTACCCCAATATGTTTGTTTGTATTTTATTCATAGTTGTTCTGAAGAGATATTGATATCAGATTACGTTTACAATAAACGTTCAGTGTTATACTGTGCCTGTCTGAACACTGCAGAGATCTCACACACAACGGCACAAGCACTGTTTAGGGAAAATAGTGGTGTAGGTTAAAGCTTATCCTTTTTTCCTACTTACAGTCACCTAAATTACGAGTTTTGCATTTGTGTTTTAACGCTGAAAAAAAAGTAATTTCAGCGTTAAAACAGCAACGCAACCAATACGAGTCTTGTCAGTACAGCTGTACCCAGAGGCGTAACTAGAAAACACAGGGCCCAGGTGCACCCCCCCCCAAAAAAAAGTGAATTTGATACATATCTTCTTTTTTTTTTTTACATTTAACACAAATGTGAGTCAGATTACGTCTGCAAAAGGAGGTACCCTGTGCCCACAGTCTATGATATGGTCTGACCCCCTATTACTGTATATAGTGACACTGTTTGACCCACCAGTACTGTATATAGTGAGTCAGTGACACAGTCTGTAATCTGCCGGTGAGATGGCTGGCCTGACCCTACTCACCCCAGTACTTTACAAAGTGACCACAGTAGTCTGTGACATGGTCCAGCCCCCCTGTACTGTATATAGTGGTATATAGTGGTACTGTATAGACTGACACTGTTTACCCCCCGCCCCACCCCATGCTGTAGTAACTAGGTCTGTAATTTGCTGGTAACACAAACACACACACACACACACACACATGCATGAATAAATAAATACACACACAGTCACATACATACATACACACATACACACACATAAACACCAATGGGTAAAACAAAAACACTAACCCCTGTAGTAAGAGACACTAGTGAAGCATCATGTCACACTCACATGATATCAGTGCAGGCAGTGGCAGGTGGCCACCCTTGGGGGCCCAGTCACAATTGCGACCTCTGCACCCCCTGTAGTTTCGCCCCTGGCTGTACCGCAAGCCTTTTAGCCTGTAACGCAAGGTTAGTCCCGCACGTTTTCTATGTGATTCCCATAGCTCTGCCATTACTAGTTTTGCGGTGAGGCTAAAAAGCTTGCGCTACAACCTATACCAACACAATCCGTACCGCCATCTGAGAGCAGTAGTTATGAGTTTTACACAAGAAAACTGTTACTTAAAACTCATAACTTAAGTGTTACAAAGTACACTAACACCCTTAAACTACCTTTTAAGCCCTAAACCGAGGCCCTCCCACATTGCAAATACTATATTAAAGTTATAAACCCCTAATCTGCCGCTCCCAACATCGCCACCACTAATAAAATGTATTAGCCCCTATTCCGCCACTCCCCGACATCGTCGCCACTATACTAAAGTTAATAGCCCCTATTCCCCCAACATTGCCCACACTATAATAAATATATAAACCCCTATTCCGCCGCTCCCCGACATAGCCGCCACTAAATAAAGTTTTTAACCCCTAAACCTCTGGCCTCCCACATCAATACCACTAAATAAACCTATTAACCCCTAAACTGCCAGCCCCCCACATCGCCAAAAACTAAATTAAACTATTAACCCCTAAACCTAACAACCCCCTTACTTTAAATTAAAATTACAAGATCCCTATCTTAAAATAAATAAAAACTTATCTGTGAAATAAAAAAATAAAAAAATTAAACAATAAATTAAAATAACTATCAATTAAATGAATTAAATTACTCATTAAAAAACCTAACACTACTAAAAAATTTAAATCTACAGTTACCAAAAAATTAAAATACTAAATTAAAAAAATACTAAATTACAATAACAAATTAAATTATCCAAAATAGAAACAATTACACCTAATCTAATAGCCCTATCAAAAGTAAAAATAGAGCTGATTTCTTTAGGGCAATGCCCTACAAAAGGCCCTTTAAAGGGCTATTGGTAGTTTATTATAGATTATGGTTCTTTTATTTTGGGGTGTTTTTTTTTAAAAAACGGGGTATTATAATAGGAATAATTTTTATTATTTTGTATTATTCATTTTTTTCTTTTTGGGTGTTCTTTTTTTTTTGAATAGCCATTTTCTTTTATTTTTAATGGGCAGCAAAAGAGCTGAATGCCCTTTTAAGGGCAATGCCCATACAAATGCCCTTTCCAGGGCAATGGGCAGATTAGGTTTAACTTTATTTTTATTTTGTGGGTTTGGAGGGTGGGGTTTATATACTGTTAGGGGGTGTTTGTTTTTCTTTTTTAGAAAAAGAGCTGATCTTTTAGGGCAATGCCCCACAAAAGGCCCTTTTAAGGTTTTTTTTTAGTTGTTGTAATTACTTTTTAAACAGGGTATTAGAATAGGAATAATTGTAATTGTTTTGGATAATTTTGTTTGTTATTTTTTGTAATGGTAGTTTTTTATTTTTTTGTAATTGTATTGCTTTTTTTGTAATGTTGGGTGTTAGTGTTAGGCAGCTTAGGTTTTACTTTTATTTCACAGGTAAGTTTGTATTTATTTTAACTAGGTAGTTAGTAAATAGGTAATAACTATTTACTAACTAGTCTACCTAGTTAAAATAAATACAAACTTACCTGTGAAATAAAAACCTAACGGCTAGATTTAGAGTTTTGTCGGTAACGACCCGCGTAGCTAACGCTGGCTTTTTTCTGGACGCACCTTTAAAATAACTCTGGTATTGAGAGTCCACAGAATCGCTGCGTTAGGCTCCAAAAAAGGAGCGTAGAGCATTTTTAACGCAACTGCAACTCTCGATACCAGAGTTGCTTACGGACGCGGCCAGCCTCAAAAATGTGCTCGTGCACGATTCCCCCATAGGAAACAATGGGGCTGTTTGAGCTGGAAAAAAACCTAACACCTGCAAAAAAAGCCGCGTTCAGCTCCTAACGCAGCCCCATTGTTTGCTATGGGGAAACACTTCCTACGTCTGCACCTAACACCCTAACATGAACCCCGAGTCTAAACACCCCTAACCTTATACTTATTAACCCCTAATCTGCCGCCCCCGCTATCGCTGACCCCTGTATATTATTTTTAACCCCTAATCTGCCGCTCCGTAAACCGCCGCTACTTACATTATCCTTATGTACCCCTAATCTGCTGCCCCTAACACCGCCGACCCCTATATTATATTAATTAACCCTTAATCTGCCCCCCACAACGTCGCCTCCACCTGCCTACACTTATTAACCCCTAATCTGCCGAGCGGACCGCACCGCTACTATAATAAAGTTATTAACCCCTAATCCGCCTCACTAACCCTATAATAAATAGTATTAACCCCTAATCTGCCCTCCCTAACATCGCCGACACCTAACTTCAATTATTAACCCCTAATCTGCCGACCGGAGCTCACCGCTATTCTAATAAATGTATTAACCCCTAAAGCTAAGTCTAACCCTAACACTAACACCCCCCTAAATTAAATATAATTTTAATCTAACGAAATAAATTAACTCTTATTAAATAAATTATTCCTATTTAAAGCTAAATACTTACCTGTAAAATAAATCCTAATATAGCTACAATATAAATTATAATTACATTGTAGCTATTTTAGGATTAATATTTATTTTACAGGCAACTTTGTAATTATTTTAACCAGGTACAATAGCTATTAAATAGTTAAGAACTATTTAATAGTTACCTAGTTAAAATAATTACAAAATTACCTGTAAAATAAATCCTAACCTAAGTTACAATTAAACCTAACACTATACTATCATTAAATTAATTAAATAAAATACCTACAATTACCTACAATTAAACCTAACACTACACTATCAATACATTAATTAAATACAATATCTACAAATAACTACAATGAAATAAACTAACTAAAGTACAAAAAATAAAAAAGAACTAAGTTACAAAAAATAAAAAAATAATTTACAAACATAAGAAAAATATAACAACAATTTTAAACTAATTTCACCTACTCTAAGCCCCCTAATAAAATAACAAAGACCCCCAAAATAAAAAATGCCCTACCCTATTCTAAATTACTAAAGTTCAAAGCTCTTTTACCTTACCAGCCCTGAACAGGGCCCTTTGCGGGGCATGCCCCAAGAAGTTCAGCTCTTTTGCCTGTAAAAAAAAACATACAATACCCCCCCCAACATTACAACCCACCACCCACATACCCCTAATCTAACCCAAACCCCCCCTTTAATAAACCTAACACTAAGCCCCTGAAGATCATCCTACCTTGTCTTCACCTCACCAGGTATCACCGATCCGTCCTGGCTCCAAAATCTTCATCCAACCCAAGCGGGGGCTGGCGATCCATCATCCGGTGGCTGAAGAGGTCCAGAAGAGGCTCCAAAGTCTTCATCCTATCCGGGAAGAAGAGGCGATCCGGACCGGCAACCATCTTGATCCAAACGGCATCTTCTATCTTCATCCGATGACGACCGGCTCCATCCTGAAGACCTCCACCGCGGACCCATCTTCATCCGGCGACGTCCAACTGAAGAATGACAGTTCCTTTACGGGACGTCATCCAAGATGGCGTCCCTCGAATTCCGATTGGCTGATAGGATTCTATCAGCCAATCGGAATTAAGGTAGGAATATTCTGATTGGCTGATGGAATCAGCCAATCAGAATCAAGTTCAATCCGATTGGCTGATCCAATCAGCCAATCAGATTGAGCTCGCATTCTAAAAGGGGGGTTTGGGTTAGATTAGGGGTATGTGGGTGGTGGGTTGTAATGTTGGGGGGGGTATTGTATGTTTTTTTTTACAGGTAAAAGAGCTGAACTTCTTGGGGCATGCCCCGCAAAGGGCCCTGTTCAGGGCTGGTAAGGTAAAAGAGCTTTGATCTTTAGTAATTTAGAATAGGGTAGGGAATTTTTTATTTTGGGGGTTTGTTATTTTATTAGGGGGCTTAGAGTAGGTGTAATTAGTTTAAAATTGTTGTAATATTTTTCTTATGTTTGTAAATATTTTTTTATTTTTTGTAACTTAGTTCTTTTTTATTTTTTTTACTTTAGTTAGTTTATTTCATTGTAGTTATTTGTAGATATTGTATTTATTTAATGTATTGATAGTGTAGTGTTAGGTTTAATTGTAGGTAATTGTAGGTATTTTATTTAATTAATTTAATGATAGTATAGTGTTAGGTTTAATTGTAACTTAGGTTAGGATTTATTTTACAGGTAATTTTGTAATTATTTTAACTAGGTAACTATTAAATAGTTCTTAACTATGTAATAGCTATTGTACCTGGTTAAAATAATTACAAAGTTGCCTGTAAAATAAATATTAATCCTAAAATAGCTACAATGTAATTATAATTTATATTGTAGCTATATTAGGATTTATTTTACAGGTAAGTATTTAGCTTTAAATAGGAATAATTTATTTAATAAGAGTTAATTTATTTCGTTAGATTAAAATTATATTTAATTTAGGGGGGTGTTAGTGTTAGGGTTAGACTTAGCTTTAGGGGTTAATACATTTATTAGAATAGCGGTGAGCTCCGGTCGGCAGATTAGGGGTTAATAATTGAAGTTAGGTGTCGGCGATGTTAGGGAGGGCAGATTAGGGGTTAATACTATTTATTATAGGGTTAGTGAGGCGGATTAGGGGTTAATAACTTTATTATAGTAGCGGTGCGGTCCGCTCGGCAGATTAGGGGTTAATAAGTGTAGGCAGGTGGAGGCGACGTTGAGGGGGGCAGATTAGGGGTTAATAAATATAATATAGGGGTCGGCGGTGTTAGGGGCAGCAGATTAGGGGTACATAGCCATAATGTAGGTGGCGGTGCTTTGCGGTCGGCAGATTAGGGGTTAATTATTGTAGATAGCTGGCGGCGACGTTGTGGGGGGCAGGTTAGGGGTTAATAAATATAATACAGGGGTCGGCGGTGTTAGGGGCAGCAGATTAGGGGTACATAAGTATAACGTAGGTGGCGGTCGGCAGATTTGGGGTTAAAAAATTTTTATCGAGTGGCGGCGATGTGGGGGGACCTCAGTTTAGGGGTACATAGGTAGTTTATGGGTGTTAGTGTACTTTAGGGCACAGTAGTTAAGAGCTTTATGAACCGGCGTTAGCCCAAAAAGCTCTTAACTCCTGTTTTTTTTCTGCGGCTGGAGTTTTGTCGTTAGATTTCTAACGCTCACTTCAGCCACGACTCTAAATACCGGAGTTAGAAAGATCCCATTGAAAAGATAGGATACGCAATTTACGTAAGGGGATCTGCGGTATGGAAAAGTCGCGGCTGAAAAGTGAGCGTTAGACCCTTTTTTTACTGACTCCAAATACCGGCGGTAGCCTAAAACCAGCGTTAGGAGCCTCTAACGCTGGTTTTCACGGCTACCGCCAAACTCTAAATCTAGGCCTAAGCTAGCTACAATATAACTATTACTTATATTGTAGCTAGCTTAGGTTTTATGTTTATTTCACAAGTAAGTTTGTATTTAGCTTTAAATAGGTGTTATTTAGTTAATAATTGTAACTTTAATTTAGGTCTATTTTAATTATGTTAAAGTTAGGGGGTGTTAGGTTTAGGGTTAGGGTTACGGTTATCGTTAGTTTTAGGGTTACGATTAGGTTTAGGGGTTTATATAGTTTAATTTAGGTTGTTGCGATGTGGGGGACTGGCTGTTTAGGGGTTAATAGGTTTATTAGTGTTAGTGATGTGGGAGGCCAGAGGTTTAGGGGTTAATAACTTTATTTAGTGGGGGGATGTTGAGGAGCGGTGGAATAGGGGTTAATATCTTTATTATAGTGTGGGTGATGTTGGGGTGAGGGGTAATAGGGGTTCATAACTTTAGTATAGTGGCGGCGAAATAGGGAGCGGCAGATTAGGGGTTAATAGATTTATTTAGGTGGCAGTGATTTCGGAAGCGGCAGATTAGGGGTTAATACGTTTATGTAGGTGTCAGCAATGTTGGGTGCAGCAGATTAGGGGTGTTTAGACATGGGGTTTATGTTAGGGTGTTAGGTTTAAACGTAACTTTTTTTTACCTATAGACATCAATGGGGCTGCGTTATGGAGCTTTTCATTCCGCAATCGCAGGTTTTACGTTTTTTTCTAACACTCTCCCCCTATTGATGTCTATTGGGAAAGCATGCATGAGCACATCAAATCAGTGCTTGTATTTTGTGCGGCATGGAGCGCAACACAACCATATCGCACGCATAAGGCGGCTTTTCAAAAACTCGTAATGGCAGTGATATGGAGGGTGAAACAACGCATATTTTGTTGCATTCATTTCCCACCCTCTATAGCGCAAAACTTGTAGTCTAGGTGATTGTGAATAAAGCTTCTCAGTCTTGTCCATATACTTTACAGTTAGTATACAGCAATACCGTGCAACTCTAAAATGTGTTCAGTGGTCTGATAATAATATCACGAACCCTGATTTATTTTTATGCTTTATGTAGTTTAACAACATACTGTACCTGCCACTGTCTGAATTCTGCCTTCTGATGACCGGTATCCTTAATGTCAGAGAGCATTGCGTGTAATGCATGAGCTAATGCATAGACAGCTGTATAAATGCTGTACGTTATCCTGAAGTTCTGAACATCATACTCATGGAGAGGAATATCCCTCAGCGTTTCATTCCCTGTACATGGTTTAAGCCATAATCCTGAGCCATTAGAGGAATCAACTGGGTCGCACAAAAAAGACCTGGACCATGCACTTTTAAATCTGTAATCATTCGGATACTTCTGCGGAGTTGCGCTGTACATAAAATCTCTTAAACCTGGGATATTTATTTTTCTGAGGGAAACTACCAGAGACCCATTAAATGTCAGCATTGTTTCTGTAGTTGCATATAATTCAGGGGACAATGTCATCATACCTGTGACAATCCAAACTACTGCGTTTATTTTTATATCAGTCAGCAATCGTACAAATGCTTGAAAATACTCAGCATATGTGTAGAGTATAACCACATTGGCTGTAGATCTTGATATCTCATCTGAAAGATTATATACATCTGTAATTGACATAACAGCCTCATTAATTAATAGCTTCAAATAAGCTACACAGTAACCGCTGTTGAGGAGAAGTTCCTTCAGTTCTAGGCTTCCTTTTAGGCTGTTGTCATCATCGGAAGCTACAATCCCCACCCAAGTCCAGCCAAAGTGCTGTAGGATCTTTAGAATGGCACCATATTGGTTACGTTCATTAGGAACCGTTCTATAGAAAAATGGAAACTGCTGCTTATCATCAAAGACTGAATCCATGGCTCCATAGCTGACCTGTGGACACCAGGTGCATATTGTAAGATTTCCATTGCGATATATTGAGAAATAGTCTTGACAAATGCTGATGGTAACAGACTTAAAAGGTCATTAAATAAAAAAATTAAACTAGTAATGAACCTTTATATCAGAAAATAATGTTGTTATGAAAACTGCAAAACTTTGTCAAATAAGCATATTTTTATGTTTTTCTTTGCTAACCAATCATAAACTAATACACAGAAATAGCATGAACTCTGTTTGTACACGTGAAGTCAAAGAAAGAGACTTGGGTAGCCTGCCCTCTTCTCTTCCCTTAAGGTGGTTTAGCACTGATTCAGTTAGTTAGCAATAATTTAACAGCTATTTAAACAGGCAGATTTTTATATATATATATAGCAAAGGAGGATGGTAGAAGCACTCCTGGTAAGTTGTAAAGGCCCAAAACCGGCCCGTGGTGCCCCGGGTGCGCTCCAAGTATAATACAAATCAGCAAAGTAAGGGAGTCACTCACAAGGTCTTGTAGTTAAGAACAAAGTCTTTATTGACGTTTCGGGGTTGCCCTCGTTTTCAAAATAGGCATACAAAAACAGACAAGTACTTACCCCCTATATACCCATGCTAATCATCTAACACCCGTCAGCTGATCACGGCCGTGACTGGAGTCACGTGACAATGTTGCCGTGGCAAAGGGACGCCAACCGCAAACAGCTGGTGTAATAAAAACAGAAAGACAGCTGCTACGTATTAACTTGGGCAGCGTTAAAGACATAAAGCAGAATCTATTAACATAGGATAGCGGGTGTGTCTTATTAATTAACAACAGGCGTGCTACTTACTAAATACAAAATACAATGCAAGTTCAATTAGTAATCAGTTGGGTACTAGACAATTAAATGCTCACAGGTTATTTAAATAATATAAGACAAACCATTATAGAGTCTTAGTATAGACATCTATTGAGAGCAAATATGTGAATAAAGGCAGTCAACAACTCATTTAAAGGGTGACGGGCTGAAAGTCATGGGCAGTATGATCCACAATTTTACAATAGCTTGGTTAATGAATACAGGCAAAAAAGCGAACCGCATACATAAAACAAAACCCACGTAAACACAAAGTTGCATGCAAAGTAAGGAGTAGTATTATGCTAACCCGTACATCAGACAAATATTCTGTATAAAGAATATACATAATAAATAATCAGTACGAAGATACTGGCCATGCATAAAAAGCACATAAGGTGTGAAATAGGTGATAAAACTAAATAAAACTAAATATCACAGACAAATATGTATGTACGTGTCACTGGCAACATAGTCCTTGAATCATGTGGCTTGTGGTGGAAGCTATATTCTAAACATACCAAGCTGCAATAAAAGTGTTACAAAAATGTTTACAAAAAATCTTTACAAAAAATCTTACAAAAATCTGTAAACACTAAGTTGCATGCATATTAAGGAGCAACCGTATGATTCATAGTTGGCAATTTACTAGCCTTTATAGGCAACAATGCCAGTCCAAGTGTACATTAGGTCCCCTGGGTGTCATTGACCCCAGGTCGAAGATCCACCTCGATTCTCTTTGGAGGAGGATTTTGGCCCTATCCCCTCCCCTAGAAAGAGGGGGGACATGGTGTGATAGTTTCACTAAGAAATATATAAATATATCACTAGATCACTGAGTGTATGCTCTCATAATCTCCCAATAAACATGTATAGAATATGGGGAACCTGTATGATAGCAATTTATTTAAGTGGATAGAGATGTGGTATTACATGACTGAAAGTCTTGCAGTCTGAGTAAACTCTCTTTTGTAATAAAGTTAAATATCTTTACATGAAATTCAATATTTGATAAATATAGATTTTTATATGAATAAGGGTAGAACCTATTGTGATGTTTTGTATATTATGAATAGAACAAAATGACACTTCACAATCCTTTTTTGAATGTATAACATATTTCTGTAGAAGCATTAAAGTGAAGTAGATTTTCATAGGCGTCTGATGCAATAACAGAGGCTGAATCTTTGAGAACAACTTACAGCACATAACAGTTTAGCGTGACCGTATTGGAGATGTAGCGCTTTAGATAAATATTCAACAATAAAGATATTGGTATATTCAAGTTCAAGTTTGTGGATTTAAACAAAAGGTTATGATTTCAGATGTCATACCTTACTGTGTTGAATGAATCCGAGCAGGCAAATGGAGGTGCAGTAAAGTTGTTCAGGAGTCAGAACAACAAGCTGATCGTCTCTCAGCTATTTGGCGCGCTGCTTCCCGAGGGTAAGTTCAGAGCGGGTGACGTCACCGGAAGGCTTCTGTGTACACAGAGGTTGCTGCAGCGCTGAAACCGGATCAGGTAGAAAAGTAACAGATTGTAATGAATCAGATCTGTTACGTATGTAAATCCAAAAAGTCCAAAGGTGGTTTTAAAATAAAAAAAGTTAAAATAGAATATAGAGTTTAAATCTTTAGGAGTTCTTAAAGGCTGGATTTATTGAAGAAACATAGGGAGAGCTTGATATACTTCCCACAGTGATTCAATAATCAAGCAAAGAACTCTGGGAAGGTAGAAACTTAAATAGGGAGACTTGAGAAGTGGAGGATTTGACTTAAAGGTACAGAGCCTAAGTCAAATCCAGACACATGGTTGATGAAGATGTACTTGTGGCACGCTTCTAAAAAATGCCTGGCTACCGGCTGGTCAGAGGATCCTTTTTTAATGGCAGTCCGTATTGCTGACCGGTGGTTAGCCATACTCGTCCGTAGGTCATCCACCATTTTTGCCCACATAGAACATCCACAAACACAATGTAGTAGGTACACTATAAAGCATGTAGTACAGGTAACCTTGTGCTGGATTTTATATTTTTTTGTTGAATAGGGGTGACTAAAGTGGTTGCCCGTGGTGAGTCCCCCACATGTGGTACAGCCAAGGCATCTAAAACATCCTGGTTTGTTTTTTAGCCAAGTCTCATTGCTATAGCATTTGATAGGATCCATTCTAATCAGTAGGTCTCTGAGGGATTGTGCCCTGCAGTATCCAATCCGAGGTGGAGGCATGTTCTTGAAGGGTAGGTCTTTATCCGTTGTGAGCAGGTTCCAGTTGTCCCGCAGCACTCCTGCGATGTCCTCTTTACCGGTGGTGTATGTGGTCGTGAAGGTTGATTTGTTATCTTTCTCCTTATTCTTTATCTTGTAGAGTAGTTCCCTTTGTGTATCCTCCATTGCTTGTTCTTTACTCTCCTTCAGGCTACCTCTGTGGTAACCCCTTTGTATGAACCTGCGCTCCATTTCTATCATCTGTGCATTTCTCCGTTCAATACAGGTATTGTTCCTTGTCACCCTTTTGAATTGGGAAGTCGGTAGTGCTCTCTTTAGGCTTGGAGGGTGGCAGCTTGAGGCATATAGAAGAGAGTTCTTGTCTGTGGGCTTGCTGAAGAGGGTTGTGATAAATGTTTCCCCCTGTCTCATGATTCTTATGTCTAAGAAATCCACCGATTCTCTGTCGTAAGTCATCTTGAATTTCACAGTGGGGTGGACACCATTTAATTCCTCAAACCACTGTAGTATACCTTCTTCTGTGCCTTGCCATATTAAAAGCAGATTGTCTATGTACCGTTTGAATTCTGGTGTCATGAAATAGATCAGTCCCTCCATTTTCCAATTCAGCCATGAATAAGTTGGCATATGATGGGGCCATATTCGACCCCATAACTGTGCCTGCTGTTTGTAGATAGAATGTACGTTCATAGCGAAAATAGTTAAGTTCCAACCATACTCTTAACATTTCACATACTGCTTCTGCTGGAGGTCCAATTTAGGGATATCTGGCCAGTTGTCTTCTGGTAGCTGCTATACCCTCCTGATGTGGTATGACGGTATAAAGACTGGTCCAATGTGACCAGTGATGTTTCATCTGTCAATGGGGGTAACTCCAATAGTAATCGAATCATGGCTGCTGAATCCAAAAGAAAGGAAGGTATATTTCTGACTATTGGTTGTAGTATGCTGTCCACATATGGGGAAATAGGTTGTAGCAGGGATCCAATGGCAGAGACAATTGGTCTTCCTGGAGGATCCGTAAGGCTTTTATGCACTTTAGGCAGCATATAGAGTACCGGTGTCCTTGGGAATGCTGTTGTCATATATACCTTTGTATCCTTATCAATGAAATTCTGGTCATGTAGTTGCTGTATTAGCTCATCCACCAGGTTTTTGAATTTCTTCGTCGGATCTTCCCTGAGAGTGTTGTAGGTGTCTGTATCGTCCAGTTGTCTCATTACTTCTTTTTTGTAGTTGTTGTAGTCCTGTATGACAACAGCCCCACCTTTATCTGCTTCTCTCAGAACAATGCTGTTGTCATTCTGTAGGTCCCTTAGTGCTTGTTTTTCTTTATATGTTAGGTTATGCCTGTATTGGGTAGGGGTTTTACAACCCTCCTCGCTTGTCTGCCATAGCAGTCTAGAAAATGTTTTAATGGAGGGATTGTTGCTGTTCGGATCATAGGTGCTCTTTTTCTTCAGGGCAGGTGTGGATTCTTCATTGGTGGATGTCTGGAAGTGTTCTTTGAGTCTAAGTGAGAGGGTAAAATGCTGTACATCCACATATAGGTTGAAGGGGTCAGTGTTAGTAGTAGGAATGAAAGAAAGACCCTTAATCAAGAACACTCCTCTCGTCTTCTGTGAGTATGTGTCCGCTAAGGTTGATGATCAGCTCCTCATATACCTTCCTCTCCTGGGTAGTCTTGGTGGTCTGCCTGTAGCCCCCCCTCCTGGTATGGGTCCTCTGCCTCCCCCATTTTTTGAGCGTGTTTGCATGCCACTTTGCTGTTCCATCGTGTCAGTTGGTGCCCTGTTGGTGTTGTCTGAATCCAAACTGTTTCCAGAGCTGTCCACCGTACCCATTGGTATTGTACGGTTGTACCTTTGTCGCCAGGGTCTATTTGCTCTGTACACGCTTCTTTCATCTGGGCTCATCTGCCACCAGAACACACTCTTATTCTTATAATCCTGTGTAACATCTTCCAGTTTTCTATTCTTGAATGTTATTAGGTCATTTTCGTATTTATCAACCTCTTCATTAAGTTTATTCAGCCAATTTTGGTCAGTACCCGTTTCAAGTCTACTTAGGTACAGTGTTTCATATGCCCTTGTTTCATTTCTATTTATTTCTAGTAGTCTTGTAACCTCCTCAATCACAAGGAGAATTTGGTCGAGTGAGCATTTGTTCATAATGTTACACCATTTTAAACAAAATGCAGGATTATTCCTCCCTATAGTCAGTGTATTCCTTATTCTAAATCCCTAGGGGATGAATTTCTTACGATGGTATTCCGACAAGTATGTAGCATGAAGTATTAAATCTTTTTCTTTCTTTTTCAATTTTGCAAGTTTTGCATATATATGACTGGTTTGCTCCATTGTTGCCCTTGTTGGTAATGTGGCAAATCTGATTCTAGAGGCGCCCTCATCAGTAAAGAAGAATTTCTCTGCCCCCTGTATTATCTCCGCATCCGTCATGTCAGATTCCATGTCTTGTTCCATAGTGTTTTTTTTTTTTGCATACAGTGTATGCTAGAGAACAGCTTGTGTAGCAAAAAGCTTATAGTGAAAAGAAATATAATAGCAGGACTATAGGTCCTCAAAAGTCTGGGTGCTGCCACAGTAAATATTTAGCAAAGGAGGATGGTAGAAGCACTCCTGGTAAATTGTTAAGTCCCAAAACCAGCCCGTGGTGCCCTGGGTGCACTCCAAGTATAATACAAATCAGCAAAGTAAGGGAGTCACTCACAGGGTCTTGTAGTTAAGAACAAAGTCTTTATTGACATTTTGGGGTTGCCCCCGTTTTCAAAATAGGCATACAAAAACAGACAAGTACTTACACCCTATATACCCATGCTAATCATCTAACACCCATCAGCTGATCATGGCCGTGACCGGAGTCACGTGCCAAAGTTGCCATGGTAACCGGACGCCAACCGCAAACAGCTGGTGTAATAAAAACAGAAACACAGCTGCTACGTATTAACTTGGGCCACGTTAAAGACATAATGCAGAATCTATTAACATAGGATAGCGGGTGTGTCTTATTAATTAACAACAGGCGTGCTACTTACTAAATACAAAATACAATGCAAGTTCAATTAGTAATCAGTTGGCTACTAGACAATTAAATGCTCACAGGTTATTTAAATAATATAAGATGAACCATTAAAGAGTCTATGTATAGACATCTATTGTGAGCAAATATGTGAATAAAGGCAGTCAACAACTCATTTAAAGGGTGACGGGCTGAAAGTCATGGGCAGTATGATCCACAATTTTACCCGGACTTTTGAGGACCTATAGTCCTGCTATTACATTTCTTTTCACTATAAGCTTTTTGCTACACAAGCTGTTCTCTAGCATACACTGTATGCAAAAAAATCACTATGGAACAAGACATGAAATCTGACATGATGGATGCGGAGATAATACAGGGGGCAGAGGATGTCTTCTTTACTGAAGAGGATGCCTCTAGAATCAGATTTGCCACATTACCAACAAGGGCAACAATGGAGCAAACCAGTGATATATATGCAAAACTTGCAAAATTGAAAAAGAAAGAAAAAGATTTAATACTTCATGCTACATACTTGTCGGAATACCATCGCAAGAAATTCATCACCCGGGGATTTAGAATAAGGAATACACTGACTATAGGGAGGAATAATCCTGCATTTTGTTTAAAATTGTGTAACATTATGACCAAATTCTCCTTGTGATTGAGGAGGTTACAAGACTACTAGAAATAAATAGAAATGAAACAAGGGCATATGAAACACTGCACCTAAGTAGACTGGAAACGGATACTGACCAAAATTGGCCAAATAAACTTAAGGAAGAGGTTGATAAATATGAAAATGACCTAATAACATTCAAGAATAGAAAACTGGAAGATGTTACACAGGATTATAAGAATAAGAGTGTATACCGGTGGCAGATGAGCCCAGATGAAAGAAGCATGTACAGAGCGAATAGACCCTGGCGACAAAGGTACAACCGTACAAGACCATTGGGTATGGTGGACAGCTCTGGAAACAGTTCGGATTCGGACAACACCAACAGGGCACCAACTGACATGATGGAACAACAAAGTGGCATGCAAATACGCTCAAAAAATGGGGGAGGCAGAGGCCCCATACCCAGAGGGGGGGCTACAGGCAGACCACCAAGACTACCCAGGAGAGGAAGGTATATGAGGAGCTGATCATCAACCTTAGCAGACACATACTCACAGAAGACGAGAGGAGTGTCCTTAATAAGGGTCTTTCATTCCTGCTACTAACCCTGACCCCTTCAACCTATATGTGGATGTACAGCGTTTTACCCACTCACTTAGACTCAAAGAACACTTCCAGACATCCACCAATGAAAAATCCACACCTGCCCTGAAGAAAAAGAGCACCTATGATCTGAAAAGCAACAATCCCTCCATTAAAACATTTTCTAGACTGCTATGGCAGACAAGCGCGGAGGGTTGTAAAACCCCTACCCAATACAGGCATAACCTAACATTTAAAGAAAAACAAGCACTAAGGGACCTAGAGAATGACAACAGCATTGTTCTGAGAGAAGCGGATAAAGGTGGGGCTGTCGTCATACAGGACTACAACGACTACAACTGAGACAACTGGATAATACAGACACCTACAACACTCTCAGGGGAGATCCGACAAAGAAATTCAAAAACCTGGTGGATGAGCTAATACAGCAACTACATGACCAGAATTTCATTGATAAGGATACAAAGGAGTATACGACAACGGCTTTCCCAAGGACACCGGTACTCTATATGCTGCCTAAAGTGCATAAAAGCCTTACGGATCCTCCAGGAAGACCAATTGTCTCTGTCATTGGATCCCTGCTACAACCTATTTACACATATGTGGACAGCATACTACAACCAATAGTCAGAAATATACCTTCCTTTCTTTTGGATTCAGCAGCCATGATTCGATTACTATTGGAGTTACCCCCATTGACAGATGAAACATTACTGGTCACATTGGATGTGACCAGTCTTTATACCGTCATACCACATCAGGAGGGTATAGCAGCTACCAGAAGATAACTGGCCAGATATTCCTACATTGGTCCTCCAGCAGAAGCAGTATGTGAAATATTAAGAGTATGCTTGGAACTTAACTATTTTCGCTATGAACGTACATTCTATCTACAAACAGCAGGAACGGCTATGGGGTCAAATATGGCCCCATCATATGCCAACTTATTCATGGCTGAATTGAAAAATGGAGGGACTGATCTATTTCATGACACCAGAATCCTACTATTCAAACGGTACATAGACGATCTGTTTTTAATATGGCAAGGCACAGAAGAAGGTCTACTACAGTGGTTTGAGGAATTAAATGGTGTCCATCCCACTGTGAAATTCAAGATGACTTACGACAGAGAATCGGTGGATTTCTTAGACATAAGAATCATGAGACAGGGGGAAACCTTAATCACAACCCTCTCCAGCAAGCCCACAGACAAGAACTCTCTTCTATATGCCTCAAGCTGCCACCCTCCAAGCCTAAAGAGAGCACTACCGACTTCCCAATTCAAAAGGGTGACAAGGAACAATGAGAAAAGGGGGTGTGTGTATGCGCTAAACAGCTACAGGGAAAAAAGTTTTGCAGTAGTATAGTATTTCTTGTAAATAAGTGTGTTAGGGATGTGTAATACAGAACTGATAGGTTGGAATCTCAATATACTTATATAGATGTATCATATAATATGGCTATTAATCTAAGAATGAATCTAGTAATAAAAACAGGTTTCACAAACATAAGATTTATTAATCTCAAATTAAAAGGATATATTAATCTGAATAAAACATACATATAAACATATATGATTAGATGTTAATATGACCGGTCAACAAAAATTACAATATAAAATCCTAACGATATTAACTATAAAAATATAAGTGCAACTAAATCTAGAGAATTATAGAGTAGTTGCTACATATATGAATAAATCCACCTTTGTAGTACTGACACAAGAAGGGAGTGCAGTAAGAATATAAATTCCAATGTGTTGGTATAAAAAGTTCCGTTTTGGCAATACGCTTATTTTAAATATATGGCAAAGTTCCGTTATAGCAAAAAACAACTGGTGTGAAAGTCCCGTTATAGGGAACTAACTGGTGTTAGAAACAACATGTAGGGATAATGTTGCATTAGTTCCGTTATAGTTCCGTTCCGGTATTCCAAAAGTTCATACAAAGGGTATAAAATAAAGTGTTTTTTCTTAAAAGTTTAAAACTTACCTCTGACTGCCACGCTGTGGTGCCCTTACACCTCTATGGTGCCTACCTGCTCTTGTCTCGAGCTGAATCCTCCGTCTGGGTACGGCACAGGTGTCCAAAGCGGCTTCCAGCAGCTGGTAACGTCAGGAACGTAGAATGCGTGTCAAATGTAGGTCCGGTTAAGGATATGAAACTCTGCGCAGAGTACTTTAAAAGTTGACAAAGTAGTTCCCACGAATCCTTTGTAATCCTTGTAAATAATACTTTCTTATCACCTTGTGATTAATAGTCTAGCTCCATCAACGCGTTTCGCCATGTAACATGGCTTTTATCAAGATGGTTTAGACTAATTTTGAGATCCTTTATAAATGTATGGTTCATCCGTGATTGGTCCTGGTTTGATTGTTAATTTCTTTAAGGCCATCCCTTACTTAAGGTGGATATTCTTAAAGGTGGATTTCCTGAGTTCCTATTCTCTATTTTGTGAAGCTATTTTCTCTGTTATTTACACATAAAGCAATTGTCTAAAAATAATTTATTTTAATATGAAGCCATGAAGTCTTATTTATACTGATTCATTACTTACTCAAATAAATATGTACAATCTATATTATTATTTTCTTTAAAACATCAGATCAGGCATTGATTTAATATAAACATAGTGATATTTGTCTATCATCTAAGGTTCTAAACCCTTATTGGAAATCTTATGAATGTCACAAAAGGATTTATAATATGTAAATGATGTTAATTCTTTGTTTATGGTTACGTTTAGAGAAATGTCCAAATATGAATTGTTTTAATAACAACTAACCTCTATATTTATATTTATCGGAACATCTGTTAAAAACTTTCAGTATACACAATAAATGTATGTGAGTTAAAAATTATACAACTATGTTGTTGTTAAACCGTTATTAACTCTATGTGCTAATACTTTCTAGTTGATCTTATGGTACCTAAATATAGAATTAAGAAGTTTTAAAATGATATGCTTACGAGAAACTAATTATATTGGGAAATATATATCTATGATTTGTGAATATGTGTAATTAATTTAATTCAATGATTTTATTATATAGATGTATATATTATGTCATATTTATAGTTATACCTTTGAAGTATTGAAGAAATTGTATTATTATATAAAAAGACAATCAGTTGTGACATGGTAAAATGTATAGTAAAACATATAAGGATAGTGTTTCTAATATATATAATTTCAAATAAGTTATTACTAGGTTTGTATATGTAGGTTGTTACTAGGTTTGTATGTATATATATGTGGAAATTTACAAGATTAACGGTCGAGGATGAATGGATTTAAGTCTAGCTCTGAATTTAATCCTTGTGGGAATAATGTTTTTAATTCAAAAATAAGTTCAGCTTCTTTTCTAATGAGTAGTTGGTCAAAATTTCCTCCTCTCCAAGGTTTTGCAATCTTACAGATACCCCAGTATTTAAGATCATTGATGTTATTATGGTGTACTGTCCTGAAATGTTCATATAGCCTAGTCTCTTGATCTCCTTTCTTGATAAGGTTAAGGTGTTCTCTGATTCTTGTGCGTAAAACTCTGGAGGTCTCTCCTAAATATTGTTTGCCACATGTGCACTGGATTAAATATATGATGCCTTTGTCACTGCATCTAATGGTTTCTTTTATATTGTATTTTTTGCCTGTATTGGAGGATGTGTATTCTTTACATTTACTGCTATGTTGGCAAGCTTTACAGCTATAGCAAGGATAGTATCCCCTTAGTTTTTTTCCCATCAAATCTTTCTCTTTAGTCTTATTGGTTTTCTTTTTGAAATCACTGGGTGGAAGGATATTTTTAATGTTAGTTGCTTTCCTGTAAATAATTTTAGGGTAATCTGAAATGCTGTTTCCCAAAATTGGATCAGATTTTATCAGATGCCAATGTTTGTTCAAAATTTTGGTTAGATGTTTATGATGGTAGTTATAATTAGTAATTAAAGGTACTGTAAGGGTTTCTATACAAGAAAAGAAGAGGTAAGAGAACCTCAATAAAGCTGGTGGTTAAAGTAAGCACTCATTCCAGTAGGGCGTGAGTAAATTGTCAGCTAAAAAGCAAAACTTTAATTAGTAATTTAAAATACCGGCCTAAATCCCACAATGTACCAAAAATATATTATAAAAAAAAAAAAAACAACTAAGTCTCAATTGTCCCCCTGTTTCCTGGCCGATAGCAGCTCCCTCGGCTTCAGGTGACAGGGACAAATAGACTAGAAAGTTTAAAAATAAGCAACCACAAATGTGCAGCAAAGTGCACAATAATAAGCAGCAAACTAGTTTTGGCTGTGCTACCAGCCTTTCTCAATGCTCTGAACAAACCGAGGCCCGGGTGCCACCCCTTTAAATAGCACAAACCTTAAACATAAAGCCAATCACCAATCAGTCTCAAGACACTCCTATTTCTCATCCAATCCCTGTCTTGTACGGGATTGTGTCATATACTTACATAACACCATTCTTATAAACTTATATTGGTATTAATATTAGTATAGTCTTAAATACCGAGTGTTGTTGGAACTGATCATTCCCTTTTCTTGTTATCCATTTTTAATTTCAGCATATATATGTTTGATGTTTAGTGTGACAGATATTTTCTATTAGTTTAGGTGCTATAAATCTGATTTGCCATATAAGTATGAAATCTAATCTCTTACATGAAGTGTATACTGTGTAACTTTCGTACTTAATATTGTAAAGATGAGTGGTTTCTTTAGTTCATTCGGAAGTGCTACGGAATACGGAAATGGGCCATTTCTATTGGTCCCTAGTTACACACCCACGACCCGCCCTGTAAGTATAACGTAGTGTTCCGTTATCTGCACCTAGGTCCTCCGACATCTCAATCGGTCAAACACAGACAGAGACACTGTAAGCCTAATTCACTATGTAATTTATAAATCCCATCTCCTGCCTGAGATCTAACTACACTGTGGGACATTCATACTCTATCTTACAAAGATGTATGGCTTCATCGGTTAGCCAATCAGCAATACGGACTGTGGCAATGGATCGTTTCTATTGGTCCCTTGTGATACATTTACAGATTAGACGTCGTCCAATCAGATAAATGTCTTAGTTTTTAAATATCACGTAGTATTCCGTAGTTTATGTAAAAGTACATTAAAACCTCAAACGATCATGTATGGCTGATTGTATCGTATTGCAAAATTAAATATAGTGCTGAATAAAAAGAACTTGTATTCGAGTTATGTCGATTTGTATGCTTCCACGTTACTGATGATTGAAAACTAATTGTTGCTACAGTCCAAACAATGTGTTTGCTGTATATGCAAGGGAAATAAGTTACCCTAGTGATATCATGATTTATATATTACACTGAGTTAAAATCATTTAGTTTGAGCTCATATTTTGATATCTTGTTTACAATCAACAAGTAAAAGGTTTCCACCTAAGTTTACTGATCTCTTTAGGGTTAAAATGAAATACCACTCATTTCTAGATTCTTAAGATTTCTCATACTGATTCAGTATTTATATTGATCGTACGTATCTAAGATATAATTAGTAAGTACAGACTATGCTTCTAATGTGAGATATCTTTATAGCAATTAAGAAGTTAAGTGTTCCTAACAATACATAATCCTCAACTACATTAAATACAGTCTTAGTGTGAAAACACATATTGGTATCTTGTAGTATTAGGTTAGTATGTTAATACCTTACACTTTTCTTTATTGAAACCACTTAGGAAAGATATACTGTCATAATTTATATGTATATAAGTTACGCTGAACTTTAGTGGGATAGGTAAAGGAATTGATTTAGGTATTGAAGTGCTATGGGCGGCCATTATACACCTAACATTTATTATAGAAAAGAACTTATATTATAATCTACGGTCAATGTCTACCTATTATTGTTATTTGGGGTACCACTCTTTTTATTATTCAAGGTTCTTGTTTCTGAAGAAATTCAGGGAATACCTATGAATATCAAATATTGTAAATTAGAGGTCACTAGTTGGATCAAATATAGGTATAGATCATTCATCGCATTACATAAGTTTTTCTTTATTGTCACAGAAGAGTAGAGTCATAGTACTAGTTCCTTTTAAGGCCTAGATTTGGAGTTCGGCGGTAAAAGGGCTGTTAACGCTCCGCGGGCTTTTTTCTGGCCGCACCATAAATTTAACTCTGGTATCGAGAGTTTAATCAAATGCTGCGTTAGGCTCCAAAAAAGGAGCGTAGAGCATTTTTACCACAAATGCAACTCTCGATACCAGAGTTGCTTACGGACGCGGCCGGCCTCAAAAACGTGCTCGTGCACGATTCCCCCATAGGAAACAATGGGGCAGTTTGAGCTGAAAAAAAACCTTACACCTGCAAAAAAGCAGCGTTCAGCTCCTAACGCAGCCCCATTGTTTCCTATGGGGAAACACTTCCTACGTCTGCACCTAACACCCTAACATGTACCCCGAGTCTAAACACCCCTAACCTTACACTTATTAACCCCTAATCTGCCGCCCCCGCTATCGCTGACCCCTGCATATTTTTTTTAACCCCTAATCTGCCGCTCCGTAAACCGCCGCAACCTACGTTATCCCTATGTACCCCTAATCTGCTGCCCTAACATCGCCGACCCCTATATTATATTTATTAACCCCTAATCTGCCCCCCTCAACGTCGCCGACACCTGCCTACACTTATTAACCCCTAATCTGCCGAGCGGACCTGAGCGCTACTATAATAAAGTTATTAACCCCTAATCCGCCTCACTAACCCTATCATAAATAGTATTAACCCCTAATCTGCCCTCCCTAACATCGCCGACACCTACCTTCAATTATTAACCCCTAATCTTCCGATCGGAGCTCACCGCTATTCTAATAAATGGATTAACCCCTAAAGCTAAGTCTAACCCTAACACTAACACCCCCCTAAGTTAAATATAATTTTTATCTAACGAAATAAATTAACTCTTATTAAATAAATGATTCCTATTTAAAGCTAAATACTTACCTGTAAAATAAATCCTAATATAGCTACAATATAAATTATAATTATATTATAGCTATTTTAGGATTAATATTTATTTTACAGGCAACTTTGTAATTATTTTAACCAGGTACAATAGCTATTAAATAGTTAAGAACTATTTAATAGTTACCTAGTTAAAATAATAACAAATTTACCTGTAAAATAAATCCTAACCTAAGATATAATTAAACCTAACACTACCCTATCAATAAAATAATTAAATAAACTACCTACAATTACCTACAATTAACCTAACACTACACTATCAATAAATTAATTAAACACAATTCCTACAAATAAATACAATTAAATAAACTAGCTAAAGTACAAAAAATAAAAAAGAACTAAGTTACAGAAAATAAAAAAATATTTACAAACATAAGAAAAATATTACAACAATTTTAAACTAATTACACCTACTCTAAGCCCCCTAATAAAATAACAAAGCCCCCCAAAATAAAAAATTCCCTACCCTATTCTAAATTAAAAAAGTTACAAGCTCTTTTACCTTACCAGCCCTGAACAGGGCCCTTTGCGGGGCATGCCCCAAGAAGTTCAGCTCTTTTGCCTGTAAAAAAAAACATACAATACCCCCCCCAACATTACAACCCACCACCCACATACCCCTAATCTAACCCAAACCCCCCTTAAATAAACCTAACACTAATCCCCTGAAGATCTTCCTACCTTGTCTTCACCATCCAGGTATCACCGATCCGTCCTGGCTCCAAGATCTTCATCCAACCCAAGCGGGGGTTGGCGATCCATAATCCGGTGCTGAAGAGGTCCAGAAGAGGCTCCAAAGTCTTCCTCCTATCCGGCAAGAAGAGGACATCCGGACCGGCAAACATCTTCTCCAAGCGGCATCTTCGATCTTCTTCCATCCGGAGCGAAGCGGCAGGATCCTGAAGACCTCCAGCGCGGAACATCCATCCGGACCGACGACTGAACGACGAATGACTGTTCCTTTAAGGGACGTCATCCAAGATGGCGTCCCTCGAATTCCGATTGGCTGATAGGATTCTATCAGCCAATCGGAATTAAGGTAGGAATTTTCTGATTGGCTGATGGAATCAGCCAATCAGAATCAAGTTCAATCCGATTGGCCGATCCAATCAGCCAATCAGATTGAGCTCGCATTCTATTGGCTGATCGGAACAGCCAATAGAATGCGAGATCAATCTGATTGGCTGATTGGATCAGCCAATCGGATTGAACTTGATTCTGATTGGCTGATTCCATCAGCCAATCAGAAAATTCCTACCTTAATTCCGATTGGCTGATAGAATCCTATCAGCCAATCGGAATTCGAGGGACGCCATCTTGGATGACGTCCCTTAAAGGAACAGTCATTCGTCGTTCAGTCGTCGGTCCGGATGGATGTTCCGCGCTGGAGGTCTTCAGGATCCTGCCGCTTCGCTCCGGATGGAAGAAGATCGAAGATGCCGCTTGGAGAAGATGTTTGCCGGTCCGGATGTCCTCTTCTTGCCGGATAGGAGGAAGACTTTGGAGCCTCTTCTGGACCTCTTCAGCACCGGATTATGGATCGCCAACCCCCGCTTGGGTTGGATGAAGATCTTGGAGCCAGGACGGATCGGTGATACCTGGATGGTGAAGACAAGGTAGGAAGATCTTCAGGGGATTAGTGTTAGGTTTATTTAAGGGGGGTTTGGGTTAGATTAGGGGTATGTGGGTGGTGGGTTGTAATGTTGGGGGGGGGTATTGTATGTTTTTTTTTACAGGCAAAAGAGCTGAACTTCTTGGGGCATGCCCCGCAAAGGGCCCTGTTCAGGGCTGGTAAGGTAAAAGAGCTTGTAACTTTTTTAATTTAGAATAGGGTAGGGAATTTTTTATTTTGGGGGGCTTTGTTATTTTATTAGGGGGCTTAGAGTAGGTGTAATTAGTTTAAAATTGTTGTAATATTTTTCTTATGTTTGTAAATATTTTTTTATTTTCTGTAACTTAGTTCTTTTTTATTTTTTGTACTTTAGCTAGTTTATTTAATTGTATTTATTTGTAGGAATTGTGTTTAATTAATTTATTGATAGTGTAGTGTTAGGTTAATTGTAGGTAATTGTAGGTAGTTTATTTAATTATTTTATTGATAGGGTAGTGTTAGGTTTAATTATATCTTAGGTTAGGATTTATTTTACAGGTAAATTTGTTATTATTTTAACTAGGTAACTATTAAATAGTTCTTAACTATTTAATAGCTATTGTACCTGGTTAAAATAATTACAAAGTTGCCTGTAAAATAAATATTAATCCTAAAATAGCTATAATATAATTATAATTTATATTGTAGCTATATTAGGATTTATTTTACAGGTAAGTATTTAGCTTTAAATAGGAATCATTTATTTAATAAGAGTTAATTTATTTCGTTAGATAAAAATTATATTTAACTTAGGGGGGTGTTAGTGTTAGGGTTAGACTTAGCTTTAGGGGTTAATCCATTTATTAGAATAGCGGTGAGCTCCGATCGGAAGATTAGGGGTTAATAATTGAAGGTAGGTGTCGGCGATGTTAGGGAGGGCAGATTAGGGGTTAATACTATTTATGATAGGGTTAGTGAGGCGGATTAGGGGTTAATAACTTTATTATAGTAGCGCTCAGGTCCGCTCGGCAGATTAGGGGTTAATAAGTGTAGGCAGGTGTCGGCGACGTTGTGGGGGGCAGGTTAGGGGTTAATAAATATAATACAGGGGTCGGCGGTGTTAGGGGTAGCAGATTAGGGGTACATAAGTATAACGTAGGTGGCGGTCGGCAGATTAGGGGTTAAAAATTTTAATCGAGTGGCGGCGATGTGGGGGGAGCTCGGTTTAGGGGTACATAGGTAGTTTATGGGTGTTAGTGTACTTTAGGGTACAGTAGTTAAGAGCTTTATAAACCGGCGTTAGCCAGAAAGCTCTTAACTCCTGCTATTTTCAGGCGGCTGGAATCTTGTCGTTAGAGCTCTAACGCTCACTTCAGAAACGACTCTAAATACCAGCGTTAGAAAGATCCCATTGAAAAGATAGGATACGCAAATGGCGTAGGGGGATCTGCGGTATGGAAATGTCGCGGCTGAAAAGTGAGCGTTAGACCCTTTAATCACTGACTCCAAATACCAGCGGGCGCACAAAACCAGCGTTAGGAGCCTCTAACGCTGGTTTTGACGGCTACCGCCGAACTCCAAATCTAGGCCTAAGTATGTTAGAGAAACAGGTACATTCATATATTTGTACATATATATGCTGAACTAGCATGTATACACACTTAGTCATGTGATGAAGTATGACAAAAGTCATATCATTAAATTATTATTAAATTCTAAATTCCAGCGAATATAATTTATAAGACTTTAAAGAAATACCCAAAAGTTATTAGCCTCATTCATTCCATTTGGTATGGTTGTATTTAATCTGAAATTCCAACCAGTTTCTTTTTGTAGTAGGATTTTTTCACAGTTACCCCCTCTGATTCCAGGTTTAATTTGTTCCATACCCCAACATTTGAAAGAGACAGTTTTACCTGAGTGGGATTGTAGGAAATGTTTAGCCACACTAGTTATTTGTTTGCCCTTTTCTTGATCTTTCTGTGCGTTGCGAATATTACTAAGATGTTCTGTCATTCTAGTGTTAAACTTGCGAGTAGTCATACCTGTGTAAATTATGTCACATGAACATGATAGGCAATAAATGACATTCTCGCTTTGACAATTTATGTGGCTCTTGATTTGCCAAGTTTTACCGAATCTGTCTACTATGGTATCTTTTTTAACCATATATTGGCAGATGTTACAATGCCCACAAGGTACCGAACCTTGGTGAATGGGTTTCTTGTGTCTGTTTCTGTTAAAGTGACTATTTGTGAGATGGTCATTTAAATTATTAGCACGTCTGAAAGTGAAAGACGGATTAATTGGTAACAACATGTTAAGTTTGTCATCACTTTTTAGAATGTGCCAGTGTTTATTTATTATTGCTGATACTTCATCGCTTTGACTGTTGTAAGTAGATATAAATCTTATTGTGTTTGTGTCAGGTGATGTGGCTTTTATTGGTCTAAGCAGGTCTGATCTGTCTTTTGAAAGTGCTTTTTGATAAGCCCTTCCTAATGACTTTTTAGAATAGCCACGTTCCAAGAGTCTTATTCTTAGTTCACCTGCTGCTTCTTTAAAAGCATCGATGCTAGAACTGTTTCTTCTTAGTCTGAGATATTCACCATACGGTAAACTGCGGATGGTAGATGGATGATGGTGGCTACTGGCGTGTAGTATGTTGTTAGTTGCAGTGGGTTTTCTGTAGGATTCAGTTTCTAGTTTGTTATTTTGTTTCACAATGGTCAAATCTAGAAATTCTACTTTTTCCATACTAGTATTGTATGTAAGATATAGGCCAAAGGGGTTTACATTTAGGCATGCTATGAATTTTTGTAGATTTTCAACTGTGCCTTCCCATATGAAAAAGATATCATCTATGTACCTGGACCAGTGGGAGATGTGTTCAGTATATTGGTTCATGTTGTCATTGAACACTATCATCTCTTCCCACCAGCCCAGGTACAAGTTGGCATATGTGGGTGCACATGAAGTCCCCATGGCAGTGCCACATATTTGTAAAAAATATTTGTCATCAAAGACAAAGTAATTATGTCTGAGGACAAATTTTAACAACCTGATGATGAAGTCTTTAGTATTCAATTCTATATCTTGATCTTTATCTAAGAAGTAGGCCACCGCTTTTATACCCCATTCAGGATTTATACTAGTATACAGCGATTCAACGTCGCATGTTACCAGTAATGAATGTTCAGTGATTTCTATGTTTTGTAATTTGTTTAGGATATGCATGGTATCCTTGGTGTGTGAGGATAGAGTATTCACAAAACATCTAAGTCTCGAGTCCACATATTTACTTGCCTGTTCCGTCAGGGAGCCCATACCTGAAACTATGGGTCTCCCTGGCGGACAGGCGATGTTTTTGTGGATTTTGGGTAATAAGTACATCGTTGCAGTTCTAGGTTTGACAACAGTAAGGAACTTATGTTCTTTAGCATCTATGATTTTGTCAGAAAAAGCTCCATCAATCAATTTTTTGTAATTTTCTAGAAAATTATCAGTAGGATTACCTAATAATCTTTTGTAATTCTTTGTATTCAACAATTGTTTCATTGCTTCTTCAATGTACATTGTAGTAGGCCATATAACTATATTGCCCCCCTTATCACTATTCTTGAATTGGACATCTGTCCATGTTGTCATCTCTTTCATGGCTTCAAATTCAGATTTGGTCATATTTGCCCCATGAAGTTTGGTATCTTTGATAGATATAATATCATTGCATACCAAATTGAGAAAAGGGATAGCTTGGGGGGAAATATTGCCTGGAGGAGTGAATTGTGATTGTAATTTTAAAATTTTACGCCAATTGTCAGTCATAGGTGTATTATTAGATTGATCAGTCACATCCTCACTGTCATCTAATAACGCTATGAGATTATTCAATGCTACAATATCAGTTTGAGAAGCAAGATTAGGGTCATCATTAGGTATGAAATATTTTCTTAATAGAGTCTTCCTAACAAATAAATGGGTGTCTTTTATAGCCTCAAATTTGTCTATGTGGTTGGAAGGTACAAAGGATAAACCTTTTTTGAGGGCGGAATAATGTGCTGGGGTTAATACCCTATCAGATAGGTTAATAATATTTAACCCAACATCAGTCTTATCTGTGTTTATTTCTTCTTGTTTTTGTTGTAAGATTGGGTTTTGTGTGGTTGATTGAACCGGACTTGACGTCTGGTTTGGGGTTGAATGCCTTCTGCCTCGTCTGGTCCTACGTCTAAAGGGGTAGGTCTCAGGTTAATGCGTGGTTTGGTCTTTTTCTTACTGTAATTGCTTGTAGGGACAAGTATGGATTTCGGTTGTGAGTCAGTTTCTGATGTATCTGCATCTGTTGAATCGTATTCTATATCAGTGCATTCTGAGTCAGACTGTTGATTAACACTTTTTTTCCAATTGTATACTTGCCCTTGAGCATAGTCATTAAGATCCCTATCAATCTTTTTCTCTTTTCTATCTGACACATATTTAGCGAACCTTTCCACCTCATTTTTAGTTTTATTATAAGATTTTTGAAAGTCTTCCAAGGTTTCATAGAGCTTTAGCTCTTCGCTTAGTTTATTAATCTCTTGTGTTACTATGTTCAGTTTGTCAGTTTCATGCTCTGTAAGGTAACCAATTAACTTGAGTGAGCAATCAGTAAGTGCTTGTTCCCATTTAGACATAAGCTCAGGTTTGAGATTATAAAAGGATGGAAACATTTTAAAGCGTAGGCCTCTAGGTATGACGTTATTCTTTTGGTAAAAGTCATACATTCCTAGATTCCACTGCCCTCTAATTTGTTTCTTCCTAATTTTCTTTAAATCTCTTAGCGGCTGTAACCATTCACCCACATTTTCCCCATCTTGTGTGTTTTTATTTTTAAGATCTGATGTAAGTTTAAAAATATCCTCAGACCATTTCTGCATTTCCGCACTCAAATCAAAGGAGGCCATTGTATATGTGAACTGTGCTTCTAGTAACTCTTTTAGAATTTGGGATAGTTTAATACTATTCCTTGGTTAAAGATACATGTATAAAAGAGGAGGATAAAGAGTACTGGCACTAGTTAGTTAATTCAGGAATATGAGGAACTAGTTAATGTTCCGGTGCTAGCCACCAAAATATATATATACAAGAAACTTGTATCTGGGCTGGTGGGAAGAGATGATAGTGTTCAATGACAACATGAACCAATATACTGAACACATCTCCCACTGGTCCAGGTACATAGATGATATCTTTTTCATATGGGAAGGCACAGTTGAAAATCTACAAAAATTCATAGCATGCCTAAATGTAAACCCCTTTGGCCTATATCTTACATACAATACTAGCATGGAAAAAGTAGAATTTCTAGATTTGACCATTGTGAAACAAAATAACAAACTAGAAACTGAATCCTACAGAAAACCCACTGCAACTAACAACATACTACACGCCAGTAGCCACCATCATCCATCTACCATCCGCAGTTTACCGTATGGTGAATATCTCAGACTAAGAAGAAACAGTTCTAGCATCGATGCTTTTAAAGAGCGAAAAAATCCTACTACAAAAAGAAACTGGTTGGATTTTCAGATTAAATACAACCATACCAAATGGAATGAATGAGGCTAATAACTTTTGGGTATTTCTTTAAAGTCTTATAAATTATATTCGCTGGAATTTAGAATTTAATAATAATTTAATGATATGACTTTTGTCATACTTCATCACATGACTAAGTGTGTATACATGCTAGTTCAGCATATATATGTACAAATATATGAATGTACCTGTTTCTCTAACATACTTAGGAACTAGTACTATGACTCATATAACTACTACACAAGATATGAATGGTATCTATCCATCAGATGATTTTACTGTATTTTATGAATTATTTTACTCTTCTGTGACAATAAAGAAAAACTTATGTAATGTGATGAATGATCTATACCTATATTTGATCCAACTAGTGACCTCTAATTTACAATATTTGATATTCATAGGTATTCCCTGAATTTCTTCAGAAACAAGAACCTTGAATAATAAAAAGAGTGGTACCCCAAATAACAATAATAGGTAGACATTGACCGTAGATTATAATATAAGTTCTTTTCTATAATAAATGTTAGGTGTATAATGGCCGCCCATAGCACTTCAATACCTAAATCAATTCCTTTACCTATCCCACTAAAGTTCAGCGTAACTTATATACATATAAATTATGACAGTATATCTTTCCTAAGTGGTTTCAATAAAGAAAAGTGTAAGGTATTAACATACTAACCTAATACTACAAGATACCAATATGTGTTTTCACACTAAGACTGTATTTAATGTAGTTGAGGATTATGTATTGTTAGGAACACTTAACTTCTTAATTGCTATAAAGATATCTCACATTAGAAGCATAGTCTGTACTTACTAATTATATCTTAGATACGTACGATCAATATAAATACTGAATCAGTATGAGAAATCTTAAGAATCTAGAAATGAGTGGTATTTCATTTTAACCCTAAAGAGATCAGTAAACTTAGGTGGAAACCTTTTACTTGTTGATTGTAAACAAGATATCAAAATATGAGCTCAAACTAAATGATTTTAACTCAGTGTAATATATAAATCATGATATCACTAGGGTAACTTATTTCCCTTGCATATACAGCAAACACATTGTTTGGACTGTAGCAACAATTAGTTTTCAATCATCAGTAACGTGGAAGCATACAAATCGACATAACTCGAATACAAGTTCTTTTTATTCAGCACTATATTTAATTTTGCAATACGATACAATCAGCCATACATGATCGTTTGAGGTTTTAATGTACTTTTACATAAACTACGGAATACTACGTGATATTTAAAAACTAAGACATTTATCTGATTGGACGACGTCTAATATGTAAATGTATCACAAGGGACCAATAGAAACGATCCATTGCCACAGTCCGTATTGCTGATTGGCTAACCGATGAAGCCATACATCTTTGTAAGATAGAGTATGAATGTCCCACAGTGTAGTTAGATCTCAGGCAGGAGATGGGATTTATAAATTACATAGTGAATTAGGCTTACAGTGTCTCTGTCTGTGTTTGACCGATTGAGATGTCGGAGGACCTAGGTGCAGATAACGGAACACTACGTTATACTTACAGGGCGGGTCGTGGGTGTGTAACTAGGGACCAATAGAAATGGCCCATTTCCGTATTCCGTAGCACTTCCGAATGAACTAAAGAAACCACTCATCTTTACAATATTAAGTACGAAAGTTACACAGTATACACTTCATGTAAGAGATTAGATTTCATACTTATATGGCAAATCAGATTTATAGCACCTAAACTAATAGAAAATATCTGTCACACTAAACATCAAACATATATATGCTGAAATTAAAAACGGATAACAAGAAAAGGGAATGATCAGTTCCAACAACACTCGGTATTTAAGACTATACTAATATTAATACCAATATAAGTTTATAAGAATGGTGTTATGTAAGTATATGACACAATCCCGTACAAGACAGGGATTGGATGAGAAATAGGAGTGTCTTGAGACTGATTGGTGATTAGCTTTATGTTTAAGGTTTGTGCTATTTAAAGGGGTGGCACCCGGGCCTCGGTTTGTTCAGAGCTTTGAGAAAGGCTGGTAGCACAGCCGAAACTAGTTTGCTGCTTATTATTGTGCACTTTGTGCACATTTGTGGTTGCTTATTTTTAAACTTTCTAGTCTATTTGTCCCTGTCACCTGAAGCCGAGGGAGCTGCTATCAGCCAGGAAACAGGGGGACAATTGAGACTTAGTTGTTTTTTTTTTTTTTTTTTTATAATATATTTTTGGTACATTGTGGGATTTAGGCCGGTATTTTAAATTACTAATTAAAGTTTTGCTTTTTAGCTGACAATTTACTCACGCCCTACTAGAATGAGTGCTTACTTTAACCACCAGCTTTATTGAGGTTCTCTTACCTCTTCTTTTCTTGTATATATATATATTGGTGGCTAGCACCGGAACATTAACTAGTTCCTCATATTCCTGTATTAACTAACTAGTGCCAGTACTCTTTATCCTCCTCTTTTATACTGTAAGGGTTTCATCAGTCTGGTTTTTAGCTTTTGCTTTTTTGGAGAGTATGTTTTGTCTATCCATATTCCTGACTTTAATTATATCATTTTTCAGAATATCATGAATGTAACCTTTTTCTAAGAATCTCTCCTCTAAGATCTTAACCTGTGTATCATAATCAGAAAGTTTGGAACAATTACGTCTGATCCTAAGGAATTGACCCTTAGGGATGTTGTCTATCCACTTTTTCAAGTGACAACTATGTGTAGGGATATAATTATTCGCATCAGTTGTTTTGAAATGATTTTTAGTTGTTAATTCTCCCTGTTCTATAAAAATGTCCAAATCTAAAAACGTTATTTGCTGTCTACTTATTGTATATGTGAATTTCAAGTTTAGATCATTATGGTTCATATCCTCAAAGAAGGTCAACAAGCTTTCCTCACTCCCCTTCCAAACTATTAGTATATCATCAATATATCTTTTGAACAGCACGAGGTTTGCTCCCAGCTCATGCCCTTGGGTAAATGGATGTTCCCATTTACCCATAAATGAGTTAGCATAGCTGGGAGCAAACCTCGTGCCCATAGCTGTACCCTGTATCTGGAGGTATATATCATCATTAAAAGAGAAAACATTATTTTCCAGTATAAATTCAATACAGTTCAATATAAATTGCTTGTGTTTCAGTTGCACGCTGTTCTCACTTTTTAGGAACCAGTCTATAGCTGCAATACCCTTATCGTGTTTTATACTGGTGTACAGTGAACTTACGTCACTGGTTGCCAAGATGTAGTCGTCTTGCCAACTCAGATTTTGTAGTAGATTTAAGACGTCTGTAGTGTCTTTGAGATATGACGGCAATTTTTGAACATAACTTTGGAGTTGGGTGTCTACATATATAGAGAGATTGCAACAGATGGATGAAATGCCAGAAATTATGGGGCGTCCAGGTGGATTGGCTAGATCTTTATGAATCTTGGGTAAGAAGTAGAACATGGCCATTTTGGGGTATTTTTGATAAATGAAATTAAATTCCTTCATATTAATTAAGTTGTTTTCTTTGGCCTTATTGAGAAGTTCTAGTAATTTTGTATTGATTTTGTTCATAGGGTTTAGTTTAAGCTTTTTGTAGGTGTCTGTATCGTTCAACAGACGATTAGCTTCTCTAATATAATTCTCGGTGTCCATGATAACTAATCCCCCTCCCTTATCTGCCGGTTTAATTGTGATATTTTTATCTTTTTGTAATTGTATTAAAACCTCCCTTTCCTTTTTAGTCATATTGTATTTGACGCTACTCTTGTCTTTTAGATTTAGTTTATCTATTTCAGATAGAATTGATCTTTCAAAAACTTCAACATTGCTTCCTTTACTATGGTAGGGGTAAAATTTAGATTTGGGTTTTAATTGAGTATGTGTGATTTGGCTTGATGTCTCTGCTGTTTGTCTTATTTGTCTTTCAACGGGATTTTTTATAAAATGTCTTTTCAGGGTCAGTTGTCTCACAAATTGTTTAATGTGTATGTGAGTTTCAAACTTATTCATTTGAACAGTAGGTGCAAATGTGAGTCCTAATTTTAGTACCTTAGTTTCAGCCTCTGTAAGAGTTTTTTTGCTGAGATTGAATATGCCTACTTTTTCTATTTCTGTTTCTTCTTGGACTGTGCGTTTCTTTCTACTTCCGTTTCCCCTAGTTCCTCTATATTTCTTTTTGTTCTTATTCTTCTCTGATCTAGTGGGGTACTTACCCCTAAAAAATCCCCAGAAGTACTGGCTCTGTTGGATGTCTCGTCATTTTGTGTGTTTTCTACATTTTCTGAGTGTTGTGCTAATGTCTGGAATCTATTTCTTATAGGAATAGACCATTCTTTTTTCTTTAGGTGACTAGGTTGGTTCCCTTTCATGAATCTTCCCTGCTCCATATAATCATCATTTTGATAATTTTGATAATTTCTGTCGTGATCTCCAGTGTAATTTCTGAGGTATGGTGTGTGAAAATGTGCAGATTTTCTAAAACTGTGGTATTCATTATTTGTTCCATTATTTCTGTGTGATCCAAATCGGTGACTATGCTCTTTCTGATGATTATAATTATAATTATAACTATTTGGTCTATAGTCTTGATCGTGATTCTCTAAGTGAGTATTCTCCCTTTCATACATTGGTTTGTGGTATCTTGGTGAAGTGAAAGTCTTGTGTCTATAATCTTGATCCTTATTTTCAAAGTGAACATTTCTTTTCTCATGTGTGTGTTCATTATTTACTGGTGACATATAGGAGTTGTCATTATTATATGCCCTCGTATATTGGTGCTGAGTATTGAAATTTTCATGTCTTTGTGAAATGTCTCTATTGTGAAAACTGTTGTGGTGTGACTTCTGGGTTGTGTATCCATTATATCCATATATATATGGTCTATAGTAGTGTTCATTATGTGTGATCTTCTCTTTTACAGGTCTTATTTCTCTAAGTGTATAAGTATTTACACCCTCTTCAGGTTTAGATTTTGTATGGTCTGTATTTTCAGAATCTAAATCTCCTATATTTTCAGGGAGAGTGATACTCTGATGGTAATCTTGTTGGTCTCTGTTTAGTTTGCGCCATTTAACTGACAATATATTCTTATTTGTGTTGTTCAAATTTTCAATTATTTGTTTTTGTTTATTTAAGAATATATCACTGTCTTGGTGATTGGTTATTTTGTCTTTAATGGTTTCTATTTTAGTCTTAAAATCTACTAAGCTGGCTGTTCTTGATTTTTTGAGTATCTCTATGAAGCCAAATGAGGCTTTTTCTAAAGTATCAAACCATTCAATGCTGTGTTCTTTGTTCTATTCAAAAGTACATTTCTTTTCAAGTCTGAGCCCTCTTGGTATCAATTTATTAGTTATATATTTCTCTAAGAATACTAACTCTATGTTCTGTTTTAGTTCTTTAACTAGCAGATTCTCTAATTTAGACATAAGTTCTCCTAAATCTATGTTTTCCACTATATCTGTTATTTCCATTTCAGGGGTCATGTTAGAAAGTAATTGTTCCCTGACTGAAAATAGTTCCATGTTGTATCACTTTAGTATTGTGTTATTAAGAAATGCAGCTACCAAAATAAATGGGATATAAGTATGCAAAGAAAAAACAGTGGGTTTAAGGTGCGCAAATCTACCCCTGCACTACACACTAATCTGCTCCCATAAAGCAGATAATAAAAGAATAGGTACAATGAGAAAAGGGGGTGTGTGTATGCGCTAAACAGCTACGGGGAAAAAGTTTTGCAGTAGTATAGTATTTCTTGTAAATAAGTGTGTTAGGGATGTGTAATACAGAACTGATAGGTTGGAATCTCAATATACTTATATAGATGTATCATATAATATGGCTATTAATCTAAGAATGAATCTAGTAATAAAAACAGGTTTCACAAACATAAGATTTATTAATCTCAAATTAAAAGGATATATTAATCTGAATAAAACATACATATAAACATATATGATTAGATGTTAATATGACCGGTCATACGTTAGTACAAATCAATAAAAATTACAATATAAAATCCTAACGATATTAACTATAAAAATATAAGTGCAACTAAATCTAGAGAATTATAGAGTAGTTGCTACATATATGAATAAATCCACCTTTGTAGTACTGACACAAGAAGGGAGTGCAGTAAGAATATAAATTCCAATGTGTTGGTATAAAAAGTTCCGTTTTGGCAATACGCTTATTTTAAATATATGGCAAAGTTCCGTTATAGCAAAAAACAACTGGTGTGAAAGTCCCGTTATAGGGAACTAACTGGTGTTAGAAACAACATGTAGGGATAATGTTGCATTAGTTCCGTTATAGTTCCGTTCCGGTATTCCAAAAGTTCATACAAAGGGTATAAAATAAAGTGTTTTTTCTTAAAAGTTTAAAAGTTACCTCTGACTGCCACGCTGTGGTGCCCTTACACCTCTATGGTGCCTACCTGCTCTTGTCTCGAGCTGAATCCTCCGTCTGGGTACGGCACAGGTGTCCAAAGCAGCTTCCAGCAGCTGGTAACGTCAGGAACGTAGAATGCGTGTCAAATGTAGGTCCGGTTAAGGATATGAAACTCTGCGCAGAGTACTTTAAAAGTTGACAAAGTAGTTCCCACGAATCCTTTGTAATCATTGTAAATAATACTTTCTTATCACCTTGTGATTAATAGTCTAGCTCCATCAACGTGTTTCGCCATGTAACATGGCTTTATCAAGATGGTTTAGACTAATTTTGAGATCCTTTATAAATGTATGGTTCATCCGTGATTGGTCCTGGTTTGATTGTTAATTTCTTTAAGGCCATCCCTTACTTAAGGTGGATATTCTTAAAGGTGGATTTCCTGAGTTCCTATTCTCTATTTTGTGAAGCTATTTTCTCTGTTATTTACACATAAAGCAATTGTCTAAAAATAATTTATTTTAATATGAAGCCATGAAGTCTTATTTATACTGATTCATTACTTACTCAAATAAATATGTACAATCTATATTATTATTTTCTTTAAAACATCAGATCAGGCATTGATTTAATATAAACATAGTGATATTTGTCTATCTATGTCTATCATCTAAGGTTCTAAACCCTTATTGGAAATCTTATGAATGTCACAAAAGGATTTATAATATGTAAATGATGTTAATTAAATGTCCAAATATGAATTGTTTTAATAACAACTAACCTCTATATTTATATTTATCGGAACATCTGTTAAAAACTTTCAACGGTCATATTAACATCTAATCATATATGTTTCTAGGTATGTTTTATTCAGATTAATATATCCTTTTAATTTGAGATTAATAAATCTTATGTTTGTGAAACCTGTTTTTATTACTAGATTCATTCTTAGATTAATAGCCATATTATATGATACATCTATATAAGTATATTGAGATTCCAACCTATCAGTTCTGTATTACACATCCCTAACACACTTATTTACAAGAAATACTATACTACTGCAAAACTTTTTTCCCCGTAGCTGTTTAGCGCATACACACACCCCCTTTTCTCATTGTACCTATTCTTTTATTATCTGCTTTATGGGAGCAGATTAGTGTGTAGTGCAGGGGTAGATTTGCGCACCTTAAACCCACTGTTTTTTCTTTGCATACTTATATCCCATTTATTTTGGTAGCTGCATTTCTTAATAACACAATACTAAAGTGATACAACATGGAACTATTTTCAGTCAGGGAACAATTACTTTCTAACATGACCCCTGAAATGGAAATAACAGATATAGTGGAAAACATAGATTTAGGAGAACTTATGTCTAAATTAGAGAATCTGCTAGTTAAAGAACTAAAACAGAACATAGAGTTAGTATTCTTAGAGAAATATATAACTAATAAATTGATACCAAGAGGGCTCAGACTTGAAAAAAAATGTACTTTTGAATAGAACGAAGAACACAGCATTGAATGGTTTGATACTTTAGAAAAAGCCTCATTTGGCTTGATAGAGATACTCAAAAAATCAAGAACAGCCAGCTTAGTAGATTTTAAGACTAAAATAGAAACCATTAAAGACAAAATAACCAATCACCAAGACAGTGATATATTCTTAAATAAACAAAAACAAATAATTGAAAATTTGAAAAACACAAATAAGAATATATTGTCAGTTAAATGGCGCAAACTAAACAGAGACCAACAAGATTACCATCAGAGTATCACTCTCCCTGAAAATATAGGAGATTTAGATTCTGAAAATACAGACCATACAAAATCTAAACCTGAAGAGGGTGTAAATACTTATACACATAGAGAAATAAGACCTGTAAAAGAGAAGATCACACATAATGAACACTACTATAGACCAAGACACAGAGATGGATATAATGGATACACAACCCAGAAGTCACACCACAACAGTTTTCACAATAGAGCCATTTCACAAAGACATGAAAATTTCAATACTCAGCACCAATATACGAGGTCATATAATAATGACAACTCCTATATGTCACCAGTAAATAATGAACACACACATGAGAAAAGAAATGTTCACTTTGAAAATAAGGATCAAGATTATAGACACAAGACTTTCACTTCACCAAGATACCACAAACCAATGTATGAAAGGGAGAATACTCACTTAGAGAATCACGATCAAGACTATAGACCAAATAGTTATAATTATAATTATAATCATCAGAAAGAGCATAGTCACCGATTTGGATCACACAGAAATAATGGAACAAATAATGAATACCACAGTTTTAGAAAATCTGCACATTTTCACACACCATACCTCAGAAATTACACTGGAGATCACGACAGAAATTATCAAAATTATCAAAATGATGATTATATGGAGCAGGGAAGATTCATGAAAGGGAACCAACCTAGTCACCTAAAGAAAAAAGAATGGTCTATTCCTATAAGAAATAGATTCCAGACATTAGCACAACACTCAGAAAATGTAGAAAACACACAAAATGACGAGACATCCAACAGAGCCAGTACTTCTGGGGATTTTTTAGGGGTAAGTACCCCACTAGATCAGAGAAGAATAAGAACAAAAAGAAATATAGAGGAACTAGGGGAAACGGAAGTAGAAAGAAACGCACAGTCCAAGAAGAAACAGAAATAGAAAAAGTAGGCATATTCAATCTCAGCAAAAAAACTCTTACAGAGGCTGAAACTAAGGTACTAAAATTAGGACTCACATTTGCACCTACTGTTCAAATGAATAAGTTTGAAACTCACATACACATTAAACAATTTGTGAGACAACTGACCCTGAAAAGACATTTTATAAAAAATCCCGTTGAAAGACAAATAAGACAAACAGCAGAGACATCAAGCCAAATCACACATACTCAATTAAAACCCAAATCTAAATTTTACCCCTACCATAGTAAAGGAAGCAATGTTGAAGTTTTTGAAAGATCAATTCTATCTGAAATAGATAAACTAAATCTAAAAGACAAGAGTAGCGTCAAATACAATATGACTAAAAATGAAAGGGAGGTTTTAATACAATTACAAAAAGATAAAAATATCACAATTAAACCGGCAGATAAGGGAGGGGGATTAGTTATCATGGACACCGAGAATTATATTAGAGAAGCTAATCGTCTGTTGAACGATACAGACACCTACAAAAAGCTTAAACTAAACCCTATGAACAAAATCAATACAAAATTACTAGAACTTCTCAATAAGGCCAAAGAAAACAACTTAATTAATATGAAGGAATTTAATTTCATTTATCAAAAATACCCCAAAATGGCCATGTTCTACTTCTTACCCAAGATTCATAAAGATCTAGCCAATCCACCTGGACGCCCCATAATTTCTGGCATTTCATCCATCTGTTGCAATCCCTCTCTATATGTAGACACCCAACTCCAAAGTTATGTTCAAAAATTGCCGTCATATCTCAAAGACACTACAGACGTCTTAAATCTACTACAAAATCTGAGTTGGCAAGACGACTACATCTTGGCAACCAGTGACGTAAGTTCACTGTACACCAATATAAAACACGATAAGGGTATTGCAGCTATAGACTGGTTCCTAAAAAGTGAGAACAGCGTGCAACTGAAACACAAGCAATTTATATTGAACTGTATTGAATTTATACTGGAAAATAATGTTTTCTCTTTTAATGATGATATATACCTCCAGATACAGGGTACAGCTATGGGCACGAGGTTTGCTCCCAGCTATGCTAACTTATTTATGGGTAAATGGGAACATCTATTTACCCAAGGGCATGAGCTAGGAGCAAACCTCGTGCTGTTCAAAAGATATATTGATGATATACTAATAGTTTGGAAGGGGAGTGAGGAAAGCTTGTTGACCTTCTTTGAGGATATGAACCATAATGATCTAAACTTGAAATTCACTTATACAATAAGTAGACAGCAAATAACGTTTTTAGATTTGGACATTTTTATAGAACAGGGAGAATTAACAACTAAAAATCATTTCAAAACAACTGATGCGAATAATTATATCCCTACACATAGTTGTCACTTGAAAAAGTGGATGGACAACATCCCTAAGGGTCAATTCCTTAGGATCAGACGTAATTGTTCCAAACTTTCTGATTATGATACACAGGTTAAGATCTTAGAGGAGAGATTCTTAGAAAAAGGTTACGATCATGATATTCTGAAAAATGATATAATTAAAGTCAGGAATATGGATAGACAAAACATACTCTCCAAAAAAGCAAAAGCTAAAAACCAGACTGATGAAACCCTTACAGTACCTTTAATTACTAATTATAACTACCATCATAAACATCTAACCAAAATTTTGAACAAACATTGGCATCTGATAAAATCTGATCCAATTTTGGGAAACAGCATTTCAGATTACCCTAAAATTATTTACAGGAAAGCAACTAACATTAAAAATATCCTTGCACCCAGTGATTTCAAAAAGAAAACCAATAAGACTAAAGAGAAAGATTTGATGGGAAAAAAACTAAGGGGATACTATCCTTGCTATAGCTGTAAAGCTTGCCAACATAGCAGTAAATGTAAAGAATACACATCCTCCAATACAGGCAAAAAATACAATATAAAAGAAACCATTAGATGCAGTGACAAAGGCATCATATATTTAATCCAGTGCACATGTGGCAAACAATATTTAGGAGAGACCTCCAGAGTTTTACGCACAAGAATCAGAGAACACCTTAACCTTATCAAGAAAGGAGATCAAGAGACTAGGCTATATGAACATTTCAGGACAGTACACCATAATAACATCAATGATCTTAAATACTGGGGTATCTGTAAGATTGCAAAACCTTGGAGAGGAGGAAATTTTGACCAACTACTCCTTAGAAAAGAAGCTGAATTTATTTTTGAATTAAAAACATTATTCCCACAAGGATTAAATTCAGAGCTAGACTTAAATCCATTCATCCTAGACCGTTAATCTTGTAAATTTCCACATATATATACATACAAACCTAGTAACAACCTACATATACAAACCTAGTAATAACTTATTTGAAATTATATATATTAGAAACACTATCCTTATACGTTTTACTATACATTTTACCATGTCACAACTGATTGTCTTTTTATATAATAATACAATTTCGCTTCAGCAAAAAAAAGTGAACATCTGTACTTCAAAGGTATAACTATAAATATGACATAATATATACATCTATATAATAAAATCATTGAATTAAATTAATTACACATATTCACAAATCATAGATATATATTTCCCTATATAATTAGTTTCTCGTAAGCATATAATTTTAAAACTTCTTAATTCTATATTTAGGTACCATAAGATCAACTAGAAAGTATTAGCACATAGAGTTAATAACGGTTTAACAACAACATAGTTGTATAATTTTTAACTCACATACATTTATTGTGTATACTGAAAGTTTTTAACAGATGTTCCGATAAATATAAATATAGAGGTTAGTTGTTATTAAAACAATTCATATTTGGACATTTCTCTAAACGTAACCATAAACAAAGAATTAACATCATTTACATATTATAAATCCTTTTGTGACATTCATAAGATTTCCAATAAGGGTTTAGAACCTTAGATGATAGACATAGATAGACAAATATCACTATGTTTATATTAAATCAATGCCTGATCTGATGTTTTAAAGAAAATAATAATATAGATTGTACATATTTATTTGAGTAAGTAATGAATCAGTATTAATAAGACTTCATGGCTTCATATTAAAATAAATTATTTTTAGACAATTGCTTTATGTGTAAATAACAGAGAAAATAGCTTCACAAAATAGAGAATAGGAACTCAGGAAATCCACCTTTAAGAATATCCACCTTAAGTAAGGGATGGCCTTAAAGAAATTAACAATCAAACCAGGACCAATCACGGATGAACCATACATTTATAAAGGATCTCAAAATTAGTCTAAACCATCTTGATAAAGCCATGTTACATGGCGAAACGCGTTGATGGAGCTAGACTATTAATCACAAGGTGATAAGAAAGTATTATTTACAAGGATTACAAAGGATTCGTGGGAACTACTTTGTCAACTTTTAAAGTACTCTGCGCAGAGTTTCATATCCTTAACCGGACCTACATTTGACACGCATTCTACGTTCCTGACGTTACCAGCTGCTGGAAGCTGCTTTGGACACCTGTGCCGTACCCAGACGGAGGATTCAGCTCGAGACAAGAGCAGGTAGGCACCATAGAGGTGTAAGGGCACCACAGCGAGGCAGTCAGAGGTAACTTTTAAACTTTTAAGAAAAAACACTTTATTTTATACCCTTTGTATGAACTTTTGGAATACCGGAACGGAACTATAACGGAACTAATGCAACATTATCCCTACATGTTGTTTCTAACACCAGTTAGTTCCCTATAACGGGACTTTCACACCAGTTGTTTTTTGCTATAACGGAACTTTGCCATATATTTAAAATAAGCGTATTGCCAAAACGGAACTTTTTATACCAACACATTGGAATTTATATTCTTACTGCACTCCCTTCTTGTGTCAGTACTACAAAGGTGGATTTATTCATATATGTAGCAACTACTCTATAATTCTCTAGATTTAGTTGCACTTATATTTTTATAGTTAATATCGTTAGGATTTTATATTGTAATTTTTGTTGACCGGTCATATTAACATCTAATCATATATGTTTATATGTATGTTTTATTCAGATTAATATATCCTTTTAATTTGAGATTAATAAATCTTATGTTTGTGAAACCTGTTTTTATTACTAGATTCATTCTTAGATTAATAGCCATATTATATGATACATCTATATAAGTATATTGAGATTCCAACCTATCAGTTCTGTATTACACATCCCTAACACACTTATTTACAAGAAATACTATACTACTGCAAAACTTTTTTCCCCGTAGCTGTTTAGCGCATACACACACCCCCTTTTCTCATTGTACCTATTCTTTTATTATCTGCTTTATGGGAGCAGATTAGTGTGTAGTGCAGGGGTAGATTTGCGCACCTTAAACCCACTGTTTTTTCTTGACAAGGAACAATACCTGTATTGAACGGAGAAATGAACAGATGATAGAAATGGAGCACAGGTTCATACAAAGGGGTTACCACAGAAGTAGCCTGAAGGAGAGTAAAGAACAAGCAATGGAGGAAACACAAAGGGAACAACTCTACAAGATAAACAATAAGGAGAAAGATAACAAATTGACCTTCACAACCACATACACCACCGGTAAAGAGGGCATCACAGGAGCGCTGCGGGACAACTGGAACCTACTCACAACGTGTAAAGACCTACCCTTCAAGAACATGCCCCCACCTCGGATTGGATACTGCAGGGCACAATCCCTCAGAGACCAACTGATTAAAATGGATCCTATCAAATGCTATAGCAATGAGACTTGGCTAAAAAACAAACCAGGATGTTTTAGATGCCTTGGCTGTACCACATGTGAGGGACTCAGCACGGGCAACCACTTTAGTCACCCCTATTCAACAAAAAAATATAAAATCTGGCACAGGGTTACCTGTACCACATGCTTATAGTGTACCTACTACATTGTGTTTGTGGGATGTTCTATGTGGGCAAAACGGTGGTCGACCTATGGACGAGGATGGCTAACCAGCGGTCAGCAATACGGACTGCCATTAAAAAAGGATCCTCTGACCATCCGGTAGCCAGGCATTTTTTAGAAGCGGGCCACAAGGTATCTGACCTTAAGTACATCATCATCGACCATGTCCCCCCTCTTTCTAGGGGAGGGGATAGTTCCAAAATCCTCCTCCAAAGAGAATCGAGGTGGATCTTCTACCTGGGGACAATGACACCCAGGGGACTTAATGTACACTTGGACTGGCATTGTTGCCTATAAAGGCTAGTAAATTGGCAACTATGAATCATACGGTTGCTCCTTAATATGCATGCAACTTGGTGTTTACAGATTTTTTAAAGATTTTCTGTAAAGTTTTTTTGTAAACATTTTTGTAACACTTTTATTGCAGCTTGGTATGTTTAGAATATAGCTTCCACCACAAGCCACATGATTCAGGGACTATGTTGCCAGTGACACGTACTTACATATTTGACAGTGATATTTAGTTTTATTTAGTTTTATCACCTATTTCACACCTTATGTGCTTTTTATGCATGGCCAGTATCTTTGTACTGATTATTTATTATGTATATTCTTTATACAGAATATTTGTCTGATGTACGGGTTAGCATAACACTACTCCTTACTTTGCATGCAACTTTGTGTTTACGTGGGTTTTGTTTTATGTATGCGGTTCGCTTTTTTGCCTGTATTCATTAACCAAGATATTGTAAAATTGTGGATCATACTGCCCATGACTTTCAGCCCGTCACCCTTTAAATGAGTTGTTGACTGCCTTTATTCACATATTTGCTCACAATAGATGTCTATACTAAGACTCTATAATGGTTCGTCTTATATTATTTAAATAACCTGTGAGCATTTAATTGTCTAGTAGCCAACTGATTACTAATTGAATTTGCATTGTATTTTGTATTTAGTAAGTAGCACGCCTGTTGTTAATTAATAAGACACACCCGCTATCCTATGTTAATAGATTCTGCATTATGTCTTTAACGTGGCCCAAGTTAATACATAGCAGCTGTCTTTCTGTTTTTATTACACCAGCTGTTTGCGGTTGGCGTCCGGTTGCCACGGCAACGTTGTCACGTGACTCTGGTCACGGCCGTGATCAGCTGACGGGTGTTAGATGATTAGCATGGGTATATAGGGGGTAAGTACTTGTCTGTTTTTGTATGCCTATTTTGAAAATGGGGGCAACCCCGAAACGTCAATAAAGACTTTGTTCTTAACTACAAGACCCTGTGAGTGACTCTCCCTTACTTTGCTGATTTATATATATATATATATATATATATATATATATATATATAGAGAGAGAGAGAGAGAGAGAGAGAGAGAGAGAGAGAGAGAGAGAGAGAGAGAGAGAGAGAGAGAGAGAGAGAGAGAGAGATTGAGAGAGAGAGAGAGATTGAGAGAGAGAGAGTACTATAAATATGCACTCACTGGGTTTAAAACACAACACTCTTTATTATGTAGTGACGTTACGGGGCATTCACCCCTTCCTCAGATGTGAATGCCCCGAAACATCACTACATAATCAAGAGTGTTGTGTTTTAAACCCAGTGAGTGCATATTTATAGTACTTTATTTGAAGATTTAAGCACCCTGGTCTTGGGACTTTGGCAAGTGGGAGTACGCTATCTTGTGTTTATCTATATATATATATATATATATATATATATATATATATATATATATATATATATATATATATATATATAAAACTTTCTAATTCCCATCTTATAGCTAAATATAAATAAATAAATATATTTAGATTTTTTGTTTTAGCAAAGTTTTACTGACCAGCCATATATGTTTTCGATCTCTTCATTAAAGGGACACTAAACCCAAAATATTTCTTTCAGGATTCAGGTAGAGAATACAATTTTATACAACATTCAAATTTACTTCTTTTTTCTAATTTGATTAATTCTTTAGATATTCTTTGATGCAGAAATAGCAATGCACATGGGTAAGCCAATCACACGAAGCATCTATGTGCAGCCACTAATCATCATCTACTAAGTCTTTCTAGATATGTTTTTCAGCAAAGGATATAAAGAGAGGGACGCAAAATAGATAATAGAAGTAAAATAGAAAGTTGTTAAAAAATTGCATGCTCTTTTTAAATCATGAAAGAATACAAAATTGGGTTTCATGCCCCTTTAAGATACATACAGAAAATATGTACACACAATATAAAAAAAACAGAATTTTCAGAACAAAATAGCTTCTTTAGGCAAAAGTCAGTATTTAGCGTGACCTCCCTTGGCACTAAGCACATCTTGATCTCTTTTGGGGAGACTGTCCTGAAGTTTTCTGAAGTAATCTTCTGGTGTATTATACCAGGCTTCTTTCAGCACTTCCCAGAGTTCTTCTTTAGATTTAGGTTGTATTTTATTTATTTCTCTGTCCAGGTGATCCCATACAGCATCTATAATATTCAATGAATTAAACTCATACCACATGTTTATGTTATACTCAAGCATGTCTTGCACACACCTGGTGTAATAGACCTTTTTACAGCAGTCATTTTGTCATGAAATAGTAGGACAAATACAGGTGTTAGCAATGCCATTAATTAGGGTTTAATTCCATTTATGTTTATGAGAGCCAGGTTCCTGCTATTGCTCAAGTGTAAGGGAGGTCTTTTTTTTCTATTTATTTGTTTCTGTTTTTTTAATATTGCATACAAATATCCTGTATTTTCTGGTTGTATTCTAATATAGAGAATGAGAAGGTCATTTTACCACTATAATATATATAGGGTTATTATACCATTGCTAAAATAACAAATCAAAATGGTATATACTGTATATACATACACACAATAATATTCACAACTAAATAATTTTGTATTCTCACTGCTATTGCAAAGAATGATATTCCTATCATGATTGTTGATGCAAAACTGATAATTCACCTTAAAAGAGCAAATGACTAAAAACGAAGACAAGAGAGGAGGATAACAACAGATCACAGAAAATTAGCTAAAAGTACTAACACAATCCTCACCAGAAGAAAGAAAAAAGCCCACTTTTCAGATATACTTTACAGCAAAAGGAAGCAAAACAAATAATGTATATTGCAATAATGTTTCACTTTCAGTAATTAAATATTTTCAGCTAGAATACAAATGAAGGGCACAAATATTAGTGCTGTTGCTAACTGCACTCAAGTTGAATCTGTAGTGCTCCTATTCTTACTTACGGCGTTTCAAGTTAAAAGTAAACTGTTAGCACAGAGCTTCAGGCGTGCTAACATCTAGTGGTCAAATAGCCAGGCAGCGCTAACTCCCTTCCCGCATAGGCTTCTATGAAGAATGCTAAAAAAAGCCTCTTGTGGCCCAAATGTACACTAGGGCGACTGCGCTAAAGCTGAAGGTGTGTTAAGAAATAATCCAAATTCTTTTGTTCTTCACTTACAAGTGCTTTTTAGCCAATTTTTCAAAAGCCTGCCACCCCAAAGTCAGCGTGATGCTGAACAAGCTGCTCTGCTTGAGGGGCGGCTGTCTTGGAACTGCAGAGCAAATAGACCAGGTCCTGCTGGAGGAGACACATCTCTTCCCAGTGATATCAAAGGACCAAGTGGTGGCCCGGAGCTCAGTTAGACTCTGCACAGAGTACGTGGGGACAGCCGGAGGAAGATAGGTGCAAGAAGTTTCACTTTTGCCATTTTTACATGAGAGACAGATGCTGGCATAAGAAGTAAGTAAGATTAATACACATCCCGATAATTATAATGTAGATTCAAACAAATGACCAGAGGCTGGGAGTAGGGGGGCAAAAAAAGCTGTGGCTCGGAGCGAGCTAGAGTTTTTTTATATCACTTCCGCATATACCAGCTTCACTCTAGTAAATTAGGATATCTTTATTTTCCTGGATTTTTTAAAAAAATGCAGCAGCCGGCAGACCTAGGGGCCAGTAAATTTAATGTAGGGACTATAAGCTCTTTATACTTAGTGCACAAAGTTTAGGAGGTGGCTGTATATGGGTAACAAAATTCACCTGCACATCATTCTGGAATATTAGCTATTGTATTTAAGCTATAAGCCAAATCTTTAACTCATACATCCTCAGCTTACTTGTATGCCATTAAGAAACGTTAAACTCAAAATGTAATTATAAAATGTTTAAATAAGCCACCATTTTTCTTTAATGCACCTGGTGTCTGGGACACTTTGTTTTCTAAAAAAGAGCCAGGACTGCATCAATATAGGAGCAATAGGAGTCCAAATATTGCACAGATTCACAGTTCACGTGAAGGAAGGAGAGAGAGAATGATGCAGGTATAATAAAACTTGTTTTTATTAGTAATTCATAAAACGAACCTGGCACAGCATACAGAGAGATCCTACTGCTGGCGCGTTTCCTGCCTCACTGACAGTTCATCAGAGCATTAGGAAAGCGCTTTCCTCAGCTGTTAAATCACTTACAACTTAGTACAATTGACCAATCAGAAAAAAAAATCATCATTAAAAATGATGAAAAATTTGTGCCATTTCAAAATCAACTAGATGAGACACTAGAGAAATTAAGTGTGGAACTATCGGATCACAAATATAAGAAATATGAGCGGGATTCGAGAGATTATGAACTGGATATTGTGTACAGTTGGAATACTGAAAGAAGGGTTCAGAGAAATAATAATAAGAATAAGCGCAATCACAAGAATAAAAACAAAAGCAATAGAAAAGTAACATTTTCAAGCTTTGAAAGCACAGCAGGAACTAATGATAGTAATTCGGCTCTTGTTTCAACACCAACTATTTCCACAGTTGCTACTCCCGCTACCTCAACACCGATTAAAGCAAATGAGGATAAGGATCTTGCACTGGGAGCAAGGCCAAAAAACGGGGTGACTACCGTGGAGTATTTAAAAGAAAAACACAAAGACAAAGTGGCAGAGAATCAGGGGATAAATCCTGCTGTACCAAGATATCCCAGTCGCAGAATGCAGTGGAAGAAAAAGAATACTGCAAACGATAAATAATCAATCTTTCTTCCACTGTACTTGATGAAGACGAAGTCTCTGTCCTCACTAAGGGACTAGGTTTTTCACCAGCAAGGGACTTTAATCTTTTTGATACGATTTTAGATATCAACAAGTTTGTGCGAAAGATAACACTAACTAAGCACTTTAAAAGTATGAATGTAAAAGACCCACCCTGTGATGCGCAGAGGGTCACCTCAAATTTGAGTGACAATTGTAACTTCAGAGATTTATGTGATATAGTGTCCCTCTGCGAATTACAGGATGATAATAATAATGTTGATTATAAAGTTAAACAACAAGTGATAAGAGAAACTAAACCTAGCACCTTTTACCCTGTACAAGCAAGAAATGACTCTATTGAGCTGTTTCATTCCATTCTAGAGCAGGATCTATTGTCATTACATGAAAGGGTTAATGGAGTAGATAGTGTTAATACATGCAAGTATAATAATCTGATGAATAAAAAAGTACATGCATTGAAACGTTTAAAAAATAATCAAGACATAATGATTGTTGATTCTGATAAGGGTGGTTCAATTGTTGTTCTAAATGTAAATGACTATCTTACAGAGGCATATAGGCAACTAGGGGATGTTGATACTTATAAAAAATTGACATTTAACCCCACAACTAAATTTCAAAGGGAACTAAAACATCTTATAGATCAGGGATTGGAAAATGCAATTTTGGCACCCAAAACTAGTGAATATATCTTTGTAGAGAGCCCCAGAGTACCTATTTTTAAATACCTACCTAAGGTACATAAATCCCTTGATACCCCCCCCAGGGAGACCCATTATTTCAGCTATTGGGTCCCTAGGGGAGAGATTGGGACAATGGGTGGATGCACAATTACAACCTATTGTGCAAGCACTACCGGGGTTCCTAAGGGACACCAAACACCTTATCAGATTAATTCAGGATGTAAAGTGGAATGAAGGTTACTATTTTGTCACTGTAGATGTAGTCTCACTCTACTCCTGTATTCCACACGCCCTGGGTGTTTTAGCCACCAAAAAAATGCTAGAAAGATACTCTGGCTATGATAATGATCTTATAGATTACATCTTACAGGCCATTACTTTTTTATTGAATAGGAATTACTTCATGTTTAATGGAGAGTTCTTTATGCAGCTCAGAGGGACAGCGATGAACATAGTAGTGTATACTCGTTACATAGATGATGTTCTTCTGATCTGGGAAGGTGACAAGGCAAAATTAAATGAGTTCATAGACTATCTTAACACCAATGATCAGAATTTAAGATTTACCTATAGTGCATCTGATACTAGTATACCTTATTTGGATGTACTATTGATAAACAATGACCACTAGATAATTACAGAAGTTTATAGGAAAGAGATCAGCGGTAATACTATACTAAGAGCTGACTATTCCCATCCTAATCACTTGAAAAAAGGAATTCCCAAGGGCCAATATATCAGGTTAAGGCGAAACTGTACAAATCTTTGTGATTACTGGAAGCACACAGAGAGTCTAACAGGACGCCTTGTTGAGAGAGGATATGATATAGATAAACTACAAGAGTTGTCCACAATGGTATCGACCTTTGACAGGAATAATCTACTTAAAGATAAGGTTGTTACCAATATTGATAAAACGAATAAACGTGAAGGTATTAACTTCATCACCAAATACAGTAAGCAATTTAATGAAATATGTAATATCATTACAACTAGACTGCCTTTATTAGAGAGGGATGTAGACCTTAAATGCATTTAAAAAAATTGCAACTTTATCTTCAGTAGATCTGATACTATTGGTGATAATATAAGAATAAATTTTGGTTCTAAGATTTGCAGAAAAGATACTTTTTCGAGGACTTGGTTGCCCACTAATGTGGGTTTTCAGAAATGTGGGGTAAAACCATGTAAGAGTTGTGACTATGTCATTACAGGAGATATTTTTACTTCCACAAACACTGGTTTAACTTACAAAATAAGAGAAAAGATTAACTGCAATTCGACTTTTGTAGTTTATCTTGTTACTTGTATGTTTTGCAAACTTCAATATGTGGGTCTCACCTCTAGAAATCTCAAGGATAGAATTAGAGAACATCTATTGTCCCTAGAGGCTGAGACCCCCAAGACCCCAGTTGCCAAACATTTCTTTGAGCATGATGATCGTCTAGAGCATTTCAGATTCCAAGGGATAGAACAAGTCACTTTAGGTGTTAGAGGAGGAGACAGGTATCAGGTTCTCAGTAAAAGAGAGATATTCTGGATATATACCCTAAAGACAGGCTCTCCAAATGGAATTAATAAAATCAGTGATGTTAAACTCTTTATTGATAGGTAAGCTACTACACATTTAATGTAAATATATACTTAAGAACACCAGGTGGGCTACGTTAAATTTTTTGATATTGATTATGACTGGTCATGAGTTTACTAACTATTACATTCATGATAAATAAATTAGTTTGATATCGTTTTCATATGAACATGAACAATAGGTTTATAGCCCAAACAAGTATCTATATACACTCATATGTGTGGTTTATATTCCAGACCCAGATGAACGCCATTTGAAGCTGTATACTTTGTAACTCTAGTATACACAATTACAATTATATGATCAGCTATTGTTTGTGGACTTGGCTAAATCACATATTTCAAACTCTCTGTGAAGTCTTCTTTGATGCGACTGCAGACTAATATTATGGATAGCATTTATCTTTTATACTAATGGTATTGTTTGCAGTCGTGTCAACTTAAGTACTCCAGTTATGTGGGTAATATTTTGCCAACAAAGGATAAAAGTCCACAATCAATAGACTGACATTTGTGATATGTTTGACATCTACGGATTAACTTTTTATATAAAAAGATGGTTTGTTATTCCGTTTTTTGTTCAGTAGTTCCCATTTCTTAATTCTTAATTTTAAAGTTTGTTTTCTGTTTTAAGATTGTTTCTTAGAATATTGCTGTTGAATATGACAAATCAGTGGGTAGTGTTTTGCATTGAAGTTTTGCACAAGTGGGGTTTAAATTAACAACACTCTGTTGTATGTAGACTACCTACAAATCTTTTCTGATTGGTCAATTGTAGTAAGTTGTAAATGATTTAACAGCTGAGGAAAACGCTTTCCTAATGCTCTGATGAACTGCCAGTGAGGCAGGAAACGCGTCAGCAGTAGGATCTCTCTGTATGCTGTGCCAGGTTCGTTTTATGAATTACTAATAAAAACAAGTTTTATTATACCTGCATCATTCTCTCTCTCCTTCCTTCACGTGAACTGTGAATCTGTGCGATATTTGGACTTTGTTGTTAGGGGTCTAGGAGTGCCCTAACAGTTCCGAAGTAAGGACAGCCTGCAGCAAAGGTACACACCTGTTGTTTAAGTCAGAGGTTTAGAAGCCGCAACGGATCCGGAGGGTGAGTGAAATAATACTTACCTAACAGTTTGTTACTGTTTGCTACAATTTGCAATAAACCCCTGTGGCTGTTACATTTGACAGTTGCTGAAGCGGCACCTTAGCCTCTGCACTTTTGTTATGTTGATTATTAAGGATTTCAACACAAGTTACTAAAGTGCTCAGTGAAATACCCGCTAGAGGTGGGACTCCAATTAGGAGTGTATGTTCACAAGAGCATTTTACGAATTAAACATCACACGTTAATACTCTGCACACAATTTGAAAGTTTACTAGGAGCAATAGGAGCTAGATGTAGAATTGCTCTAACTTGCATTGTGTCTTAGTGTTTGTGTGTATTGGGGGCCGATTTATGAAAGTATGCTGTCGAAATTTAACATTGCACAAGCAGTGAACTGCTTGTGCAATGCCACCCCCTGCAGATTTGCGGCCAATCAGCCGCTAGCAGGGGATGTCAATCAATCCGATCGTATGTAGTGGAAAAGTTAAGTCTCTGGCCCCTATTTAAGAAACTCTGGCGGACCATTCGGAGCTGGATAGATAGGCCCCTCTGTGTTAGTGCCTCTGTGTATGTATAGTGCCTTTGTGTATGTGTTAATGCAATTGTGTATGTGTTAGTGCCTGTGTTAGTGTCTCTGTGTAACTGTATTTGTGTTTATGTTAGTGTGTGTCTGTATTAGTGTCTCTGGGTGTCTGTTTGTATGTACTGTAAGTGTTAGTGTTTGGTGTGTGTGTCTTACTGTGTAGGATTGTGTTAGTGTGTATGTGTGTATGTATTAGTGTGTGTGTGTATGTCTTTTAGTCTTTCTCTGTGTCTGTTTGTGTATGTGTTAGTGTGTATGTGTATTAGTGTTTCTCTGTGTTAGTGTGTGTATGTGTTAGTGTGTATGTGTGTATGTATTAGTGTGTGTGTGTGTATGTCTGTTAGTGTTTCTCTGTCTGTTTGTGTATGTGTTAGTGTGTATGTGTGTATGTATTAGTGTGTGTGTTTATATCTGTTAGTGTTTCTCTGTGTCTGTTTGTGTATGTGTTAGTGTGTATGTGTATTAGTGTTTCTCTGTGTTAGTGTGTGTATGTGTTAGTGTGTATGTGTGTATGTATTAGTGTGTGTGTGTATGTCTGTTAGTGTTTCTCTGTGTCTGTTTGTGTATGTGTTAGTGTGTATGTGTATTAGTGTTTCTCTGTGTTAGTGTGTGTATGTGTTAGTGTCTCTGGGCAAAATTACAAGTTGTGCGGTATGGCTATACCACTGAAAAATTTGCCTTTGCACACGGAATATGCATTTCGCACTCAAAAAATAGGTTTTAGTGTGGAATTTTCATTGCGCCGTATTACAAGTTGTTCTATCAAGCTATTACCCTAGCGTTATAGCCTATACCATTCTGATCCATTCCGCGTTCAGAGACCAGTAGTTATGGATTTTGCGAAACAAAAATGTTTCAGAAAACTCATAACAAAAATGTTACAAAGTACACTAACACCCATAAACTACCTATTAAGCCCTAAACCGCTATTCCCCCACATCGCAAATAATATAATAAACCTATTAACCCCTAATCTGCCACCCACCTACATCGCCAATACTAAATAAACATATTAACCCCTAAACCGCTGACCCCCACATAGCCAGCATTAAATAAACTTATTAACCCCTAAACTGCCGGCCCCCAAATCGCAAATACTAAACTAAACCTAACTATCCCCTAAACTGCCAAACACCCACATTGCAAATCACTAAAATAAACTATTAACCCCTAAACCTAACTATCCCCTATACTTTAAATTAAATATAAAATACAACTATATCTTAAAATAAATAAAAACTTACTAGTAAAATAAAAAAAAACTAAGATTAAACTATAAATAAACCTAACATAACTATTTTAAGAAAAGAAAATAAACTAAAAATAAAAAAACAAAATTACAAAATTAAAAAAAAGCTAACACTAAGAAAAAATAAATAAATCTAACATTACTAAAAAAAACATTAAAACTACGAAAAATAAAAAAACATTCGGCTAGATTACGAGTTGAGCGTTAGGCTGAAAAAGCAGCGCTAACAGGTCCTAACGCTGCTTTTTCACTACCGCTGCTATTACGAGTCTTGCAGGTTTAGGGGCACCGCACACTTCTATGGCCTTACCGCAAAACGACTTACGTAAACTTTGTAAACCCTTTTTTCTATGGGACTTCCATAGCGCCAGTATTACGAGTCTGTCCTGGGAGGCCAAAAGGTGAGCGGTACACCCTCTACCTCCAAGATCCGTAACGCATTCTAAAGTCAGTAGTTAAGAGTTTTATGGTACAACGCCGTAGCATAAAACTCATAACTAAAGTGCTAAAAAGTACACTAAACACCCATAAACTACCTATTAACCCCTCAACCTATGACCTCCCGCATCGCAAACACTAAAATAACATTTCTAACCCCTAATCTGTTGCTCCGGACATCGCCGCCACTATAATAAACATATTAATCCCTAAACCGCCGCACTCCCGCCTCGCAAACACTAGTTAAATATTATTAACCCCTCATCTGCCGCCCCTAACATTGCGCCACCTACATTATACTTATTAACCCCTAATCTGCCGCTCTGGACATCGCTGCCACCTACATTATACTTATTAACCCCTAATCTGCTGCCCCAACATTGCCAACACCTACATTATTTTTATTAACCCCTAATCTGCCGCCCCAATGTAGCAGCAACCTACCTACACTTATAAACCCCTAATCTGCCGCCCCAATGTAGCAGCAACCTACCTACACTTATAAACCCCTAATCTGCAGCCCCCAATGTAGCCACCACTATTCTAAATTTATTAACCCCTAAACCTATGTCTAACCCTAACCCTAACACCCCCTAACTTAAATATAATTTAAATAAATCTAAATAAAATTACTATCATTAACTAAATTTTTCCTATTTAAAACTAAATACTTACCTATAAAATTAACCCTAAGCTAGCTACAATATAACTAATAGTTGCATTGTATCTAGCTTAGGGTTTATTTTTATTTTACAGGCAAGTTTGTATTTATTTTAACTAGGTAGAATAGTTATTAAATAGTTATTAACTATTTAATAACTACCTAGCTAAAATAAAGAAAATGTACCTGTGAAATAAAACCTAACCTAAGTTACACTAACACTACAATATAATTAAATAAATGACCTAAATTAAATACAATTAAATAAATTAAATACAATTAGAACAAAAAAACCACTAAATTACAGAAAATAAAAAACAAATTACAGATCTTTAAACTAATTACACCTAATCTAATAGCCCTATCAAAATAAAAAAGCCCCCCCCAAATAAAAAAAACCCTAGCCTAAACTAAACTATCAATAGCCCTTAAAAGGGCCTTTTGCAGGGCATTGCCCCAAAGTAATCAGCTCTTTTACCTGTAAAAAAAGTACAAACACCCCCAACAGTAAAACCCACCACCCACACAACAAACCCCCCCAAATAAAAACCTAACTAAAAAAACGTAAGCTCCCCATTGCCCTGAAAAGGGCATTTGGATGGGCATTGCCCTTAAAAGGGCAGTTAGCTCTTTTGAGGCTCAAAGCCCTAACCAAAAAATAAAACACACCCAATACACCCTTAAAAAAACCTAACACTAACCCCCTTAAGATCAACTTACTGTTCTGAAGACCGGACATCCATCCTCAAAGAAGCAGCAGAAGTCTTCATCCAACCGGGCCAAAGTCCTCAACGAAGCCGGGAGAAGTCTTCATCCAAGCTGGGCGAAGTGGTCCTCCAGACAGGCAGAAGTCTTCATTCAGACGGCATCTTCTATCTTCATCCACGCGATGCGGAGCGGCTCCATCTTCAAGACATCCGACGCGGAGCATCCTCTTCATCTGGAGTCTTCTTACTGAATGACGGTTCCTTTAAATGACATCATCCAAGATGGCGTCCCTTAGATTCTGATTGGCTGATAGAATTCTATCAGCCAATCGAAATTAAGGTAGAAAAAATCCTATAGGCTGATGCAATCAGCCAATAGGATTAAGCTTGTATTCTATTGGCTGATTGGAACAGCCAATAGAATGCAAGCTCAATCCTATTGGCTGATTGCATCAGCTAATAGGATTTTTTCTACCTTAATCCCGATTGGCTGATAGCATTCTATCAGCCAATTGGAATCTAAGGGACGCCATCTTAAATTACATAATTTAAAGTAGCCGTCATTCAGTAAGAAGACTCCGGATGAAGAGGATGCTCCGCGTCCGATGTCTTGAAGATGGAGCCGCTCTGCATCGGATGGATGAAGATAGAAGATGCCGTCTGTATGAAAACTTCTGCCCGTCTGCAGGACCACTTCGCCCGGCTTGGATGAAGAATTCTCCCGGCTTCTTTGAGGACTTCAGCCCGGTTGGCTGAAGACGTCTGCCGCTTTCTTGAGGATGGATGTCCGGTCTTCAGAACAGTAAGTCGATCTTCAGGGGGTTAGTGTTAGGTTTTTTTAAGGGTGTATTGGGTGGGTTTTATTTTTAGGTTAGGGCTTTGGGCCACAAAAGAGCTAACTTCCCTTTTAGGGCTATTAGATTAGGTGTAATTAGTTTAAAGATCTGTAATTTGTTTTTTATTTTCTGTAATTTAGTGGGAGTGGTTGTACTTTAGTTAATTGTATTTAATTTATTTAATTGTATTTAATTTAGGTCATTTATTTAATTGTAGTGTAGTGTTAGGTGTTAGTGTAACTTAGGTTAGGTTTTTTTTTACAGGTACTTTTGTCTTTATTTTAGCTAGGTAGATATTAAATAGTTAATAACTATTTAATAACTATTCTACCTAGTTAAAATAAATACAAACTTGCCTGTAAAATAAAAATAAACCCTAAGCTAGCTACAATGTAACTATTAGATATATTGTAGCTAGCTTAGGGTTTATTTTACAGGTAAGTATTTAATTTTAAATAGGAATTATTTAGGTAATGATAATAATTTTTATTTAGATTTATTATAATTATATTTAAGTTAGGGGGTCTTAGGGTTAGACTTAGATTTAGGGGTTAATACATTTAGTATAGTGGCAGTGACATTGGGGGCGGCAGATTAGGGGTTAATAAATGTAGGTAGGTGGCAGTGATGTTAGGGGCAGCAGATTAGGGGTTAATAATATTTAACTAATGTTTCCAAGGCGGATGTGCGGCGGTTTAGGGGTTAATATGTTTATTATAGTGGCGGCGATGTCCGGAGCGGTAGATTAGGGGTTACAAAATATAATGTAGGTGGCGACGATGTCGGGGGCGGTAGATTAGGGGTTAATAAGTGTAAGATTAGGAATGTTTAGACTCGGGTTCATGTTAGGGTGTTAGTTGTAAACATAAATTTTATTTCCCCATAGGAATCAATGGGGCTGCGTTACTGAGCTTTACGCTGCTTTTTGGCAGGTGTTAGACTTTTTCTCAGCCAGCTCTCCCCATTGATGTCTATGGGGAAATCGTGCAGGAGCACGTACGACCAGCTCACCACTGACTTAAGCAGCGCTGGTATTGGAGTGCAGTAAGAAGCACAATTTTGCTCAACGCTCACTTCTTGCCTTTTAATGCTGGGTTTGTAAAAACCCGTAATACCAGCGCTGCAGGTAAGTGAACGGTGAGAAAAAACTGCTCGTTAGCACCGCACAGCCTCTAATGCAAAACTCGTAAGCTGGCCGATTGATTGCAAAAAATAATAAAATAAAATAAATCATCCAAAATAATAAAAATTAAACCTAATCTGATAGCCCTATAAAAACAAAAAAGCCACCCCAAAATAAAACACCCCCTAACCTTACAATAAACTACTAATAGCCCTTAAAAGGGCCATTTGTAGGGCATTGCCATGAAGCAATAAGATCTTTTACCTAATAAAATTACAAATCTCCCCCTAAAAGTAAACCCACCTAAGTCTAAATAACACCTAAGCTATCCATTGCCCCTAAAGGAGCATTTGTGTGGGCATTGCCCTTAAAAGGGCAATCAGATCTTTTGCGCCCATAAAAAAAATCTCTTATCTAAAAAAAAAACACCTAAAAAAATAAAAAAATAAAAATAAAAGGCTAACCCCAAAATAGGTACTCACCGCTCCTGAAGTCCGGCAGTGAAATTCTTCATCCATGCGGAACCATTTTCTATCTCCTTCCCGGAGGTGCAGAGCAGTCTTTCCCGATATGCAGATTCGGAGCATCGGTCCTCAGCGGCGTCTGTCCTCAGTGGTGTGAAGGCTCCTCTTTATGCAATTGTCACCGCACACTGAAGCTTGAATACAAGATACCCCTTTTATATTGGGGAACCGTTGCATTCCTATTGGCTGAAAAATTCAAATCAGCTAATAGGATGAGAGTTGCTTAAATCCTATTGGCTGATTTGAACAGCCAATAGAATTTTAGCAGCTCTCATCCTATCAGCTCTCATCCTATTGGCTGATTTGACAATTTCAGCCAATCAGAATGCTTATCGCACCATATTGCACAACAAAAGAAGGTTTTACAGTAACTTATAATGGCAGAACTATTGAGAGTGTTATACCGCTCATTTGTTTGCATTATTTACGCACCCGGTTTAGCGCACAACTTGTAATCTGTGTTTCTGTCTGTGTGTTTGTCTTTGTGTATGTGTTAGTGTGTTTGTGTGTATGTGTTAGTGTGTGTGTCAATGTATGTTAGTGTGTGTTTGTGTTGGTTTCTCTGTGTCTTTGGGGCATATTTATCAAAGTGTGAGCTGACATGATATGATGTAGCTGTACATCGATAAATGATGACAGCATACACTGCAGATTCGTGGCCAATTCGTTTTTGATCAGTTTGATTTCTGTCCGCCACCTCAGAACAGGCATACAAGTTATGGAGCAGCGGCCATTAGACCGCTGCTGTCAGGGTGCCAGGAATCAGACTGAGATGAGAAGTGCAAAATAATCACACCTTTATTAAAGGGACACTGAACCCAATTTTTTCTTTCGTGATTCAGATAGAGCATGCAATTTTAAGCAACTTTCCAATTTACTCCTATTATCAAATTTTCTTTGTTCTCTTGCTATCTTTATTTTAAATAGAAGACATCTAAGCTATTTGCTTGGTTCAGACCCTGGAAAGCACTTGTTCATTGGTGGATGAATTTATCCACCAATCAACAAGAACAACCCAGGTTGTTCAACAAAGATGGGCCTGCATCTAAACTTACATTCTTGCATTTCAAATAAAGATACCAAGAGAATGAAGATAATTTGATAATATGAGTAAATTAGAAAGTTGCTTAAAATTGCATGCTCTATCTGAATCACGAAAGAAAAAATTTGGTTTCAGTGTCCCTTTAATAGCAAGAAAAATAATAAAAAGTCCACGAGTCAAATAACAAGCCAGGAGTCAAAACCAAAGCTGGTAGTCAGACGAGCCGAGTCAGGAGTCAAAGCGAATAGTCAGATGAGCCGAGTCAGGAGCCAAAGCGAGTAGTCAGACGAACCGGAATCAGGAACAAGGAGAACAGCAGAGTCAGGAACAAGCCAGGAATCGGGAACCAGGAGGGACGTCAGACAGCCAGGTAATACACAGGAACTGGAACTCACAAACAGGTCTGAGACAACGCAAGGGCAAAACATACTGAACAGAGGCCCTTTAAATAATAAATGATGACATCACAATTCTGCAACCTGTCTCACATGGATGATGTACACTAGTCTGGCCATAAAAGGGAGAGCAGGAAATGAACAGCATTACACACTATGCACCAGAGTCAGCAAGCACATGGCAAACAAAGCAGGGAAAAAACCCTGACAGTACCCTCCCCTCAACGACCCCTCCCCCATGGGAGGACAAAGGCTTATTGGGGAAATGGGCATAGAAGGCATGGAGGAGGGCGGGAGCATGAACATCAGAGGAGGGAACCCATGAACGCTCCTCTGGACCGTAACCCCTCCAGTGAACCAAATACTGTACGCGGCCCCTGGACATATGAGAGTCAATAATGCTGTTGACCTCATATTTTTCATGGTTGTCAACAAAGATAGAATGGGGACGAGGCAACACAGTGGTAAACCGATTACAAACCAATGGTTTCAAGAGGGAGACATGAAAAACATTGGAGATGCACATTGCAGGAGGAAGGTCAAGAGAGTAGGCCACAGGATTGACCCGTCGGAGTATTCGAAAAGGACCAACATAACGGGGAGCCAGTTTATTGGAAGGCACACAAAGGTTCAAGTTGCGGGAAGACAGCCAAACCCTCTCACCAACCTGGTAGGAAGGCATGGGCAGACGCCTACGATCAGCCTGGAACTTTTGGCAATGCATAGAATGATGAAGGCAATCCTGAATCTGCACCCATGTGGAACAGAGTTGCCGGAGATGCTCCTCCAAAGCCGGAATACCCTGAGACATGAATGAATCGTGCAACAAGGATGGTTGAAACCATTTATTAGCCATGAACGGGGAGGGGATAACTTGGAGGAAGCATTAATAGCACTATTACGAGCAAACTCTGCCCAAAGTAACAGTTCAGACCAATTATTGTGGTGATATGAGACATAGCAATTGAGGAACTGTTCCAGAGCTTGATTAGACCGTTCCGCAGCCCCATTGGATTGAGGGTGATATGCCGAGGAGAAGGAAAGCTGGATTTCCATTTGAGCACAAAAGGAACACCAACATTTGGAAACAAACTGGCTACCCCGGTCCGACACTATCTCCTTGGGTAACCCATGTAAACGGAAGACCTCCCGGGCAAAAATTGAAGCAAGCTCCTGAGCGGTAGGCAACTTCTTCAAGGGAATGCAATGTGACATTTTAGAAAAAAGGTCAACCACCATAAGGATAACAGTATTGCCATTGGAAACAGGGAGCTCGACAATGAAGTCCATGGAAAGATGTGTCCAAGGATGCTCACTATTAGCAATAGGTTGAAGAAGACCCACAGGAAGACTTATTCTGGGCACAAACTAAGCAGGAGGCAACATATGCAGCAACATCAGAACGAAGACCTGGCCACCAGAATTGTCGAGTGAGAGACCAAATCTTTTGGTTCTTGCCTGGGTGAACTGCAGCTTTAGGATAGTGGCAAGTGTGCAAAAGTTTAGTTTGAAGATTCTCAGGAACAAAACACTTACCACTAGGTTTCTCAGGAGGCACATTGGTTTGTGCAGCCAGGATCTCCTACCCCAAGGGAGAAGTCAAATTAGTACGTATGGTATCCAAAATATGGTCAGGAGGTATAACTGGAGTAGGTACAGACTCCTCCTTGGACAAAGTTGAAAATTTTTGAGAGAGGGCATCAGCCCTAACATTCTTACTACCAGGCAGGTAAGAAACCAAGACAAAAATAGCACCCAACTGGCCTGTCGGGGCAACAAACGAGTGTCAGTGAGCAGAGCAGGGCAGCAGTCACAGACCGCTCGGTCGTAGTAGCTAGGTGAGGACCGTCCCAACCCATGGAAGAACCCTGTATTAGAGTACTCAGTGCTATCCTAGATGTTCTTTGGTAGAAGAAGTTTTCTGAGTATTTATTTGTGACTGTTATTGGGGCATGAGACTGTAATAGCCTCTCAGATTGCATCCTATTTATTCTCTCTCCATGTTATAACGCACTGTTACTATAAAGTGCTATGTATTTAGGGATCTGAGTAATACAAGTAACGATACATTCTATCCAGGGTCAATGGAAGGGTTAGTCATAAGTGCCTTATTATGCATGTGGGTCATGTTGTTTTAGCAGTACTTTGAAGGCAAAAATGGCTTCATGGATGAATTAGTTTGGGTTAAAAGATTGGTAAACCCCAAATCCAGTGTTTTTAAAATATTTTAAGCACATACACTTGTGTTGCGTTTCTACAGGAATTGTTAATGGGCACTAAACTCTAGGTTCATTAAAATCCATCCTTCATTGTTTTGTCAAAGGGGAAAAAAATAAGATAAAAAATGTTACAAAGACTTTTCAAGTTTTGTTTTAAGGAACTGATCTGAATTATAAAGTAGTGGGCTATGGAGCGGCAGTGTGTGCAGGTGGTGTGTACTGTAATGGGCATCATATGTGAGGTGAGGGTAATAGGCTATTACCCTCACATATGATGCCCTCAGTACATAATAGGAGGAGGTGCATGTAGTGTGCAAGGTAGTAGGACCCCATGATTTCATATGTATACACACACACAGTGCTGCTGGATGATATCTAAAAACTAGTGTTGAAGACATAATAGAATATCCCTTGCTGAAGTTATTGGCCATGTAATTAACCAAGATGAAATTGCAAACATCTTGCTCATAGTTGTCTTAAGGGGGCTGGCTGGGGGCATCATTTTATTGCAGGGGGGCTGGCTGGGGGCATCATTTTATTGCAGGGGGGGTGGCTGGGGGAATCATTTTAT